>NW_010364483.1:4954-11489 GCF_000414095.1 Morus notabilis | reverse complement strand
CGTTACGACACCAAAACTTGTCGCCGTTCCCGTGGCCGATGTAGATCGCGAAGTGTACTTCGATCTAACAGTTGAATGGCCCCGTTACGACACCAAAATATGTCGCCATTCCAGTGGCGATTGTATCCAAAATTTGTCACCCTTCCTGGGGCGGTTGTAGGGCGCGAAGAGAGCTTTGAGCTGACGGATTTTGGGCCCCGTTAGGACACCAAAAGTTGTCGCCATTCCAGTGCGAGTCGTAGATTATGAAGAGAGCATCGATATAACGGCTGACGGGCCCCGTTACGACACCAAAACTTGTCGCCGTTCCCGTGGCCGATGTAGATCGGGAAGTGTACTTCGATCTAACAGTTGAATGGCCCCGTTACGACACCAAAATATGTCGCCATTCCAGTGGCGATTGTATAGCGCAAAGAGAGCTTCGATATAACATCTGATGGTCCGGCCCCGTTACGACCTCAAAAGTTGTCCCCGTTCCCGTCACGGTTGTAGAGCACGAAGAGAGCTTCGATCTGACTGATGATGGGCCCCGTTTCGACAACAAAAGATGTTGCCTTTCCCGTGCAAGTTGTAGATCACGAAGAGAGCTTCGACCTAACGGCTGATGGGCCCCATTTTGACACCAAAATTTGTCGCCTTTCCCCTGGAGGCTGTAGAGCGTGAAGAGAGCTTTGATATAACGGCTGACGGGCCCCGTTACGACACCAAAAGTTGTCGCCGTTCCCGTGCCAGTTGTAGATTGCAAAGAGAGCTTCGATATAACGGCTGACGGGCCCCGTTATGACACCAAAAGTTGTCACCGTTCCCGTGCCAGTCGTACATCGTGAAGAATGCTTCAATCTAACGGCTGATGGGCCCCATTACGACACCAAAATTTGTCGCCCTTCCCGGGGCGGTTGAAGGACGCACAGAATCTAACGGATTTTGGGCCCCGTTACGACACCAAATGTTGTCGCCATTCTTGTGCCAGATGTAGATCGTGAAGAGAGCTTCGATCAAACGGCTGATGGGCCCCGTTACGACACCAAAAGTTGTCGCCATCCCCGTGGGGGTTGTAGAGTGCGAAGAGAGCTTCTATCTAACGCGTAATGGGGCCCGTTAAGACACCACAAGTTGTCACCATTCTCGTGGCGATTCTAGAGCGCGAAGAGAGCTTCAATCTAACCGCTAATGGGCACCATTTCGACACCATAACTTGTCACCGTTCCCGTGGCAGTTGTAGGGAGCGCAGAGAGATCGATCTAACGAATGATGGGCCCTGTTACGAAACCAAAAGTTGTCACCGTAACGTGGCAGTTGTAGATCGCAAAGAGGGCTTCGATCTAACGGCTGATTGGCCCCATTACGACACCAAAATTCGTCGCCCTTCACCGTGCGGTTGTAGTGCGCAAAGAGAGCTTTGATCTAAAGGATTATGAGCCCCGTTACGACACAAAAAGTTGTCACCGTTCTTGTGACAGTCTTATATCACGAAGAGAGCTTCGATCTAACGGCTGATGGGCCCGGTACGACACCAAAATTTGTCAACCTTCCTAGGGCGGTTGTAGGGCGCGAAGAGAGCTTTGATCTGACGGATTTTTGGCCCCGTTAGGACACAAAAAGTTGTCGCCATTCCCGTACGAGTCGTAGATTACGAAGAGAGCATCGATATAACGGTTGATGGGCCCCGTTACGACACCAAAATATGTCGCCATTCTAGTGATGATGGGCCCCGTTTCGACAACAAAAGATGTTGCCTTTCCTGTGCAAGTTGTAGATCGCGAAGAGAGCTTCGATCTAACGGCTGATGGGCCCCGTTTTGACACCAAAAGTTATCGCCTTTCCCCTGGAGGCTGTAAAGCGTAAAGAGAGCTTTGATATAACGGCTGACGGGTCCCGTTACGACACCAAAAGTTGTCGCCGTTCCCGTGCTAGTTGTAGATCGCAAAGAGAGCTTCGATATAACGGCTAACGGGCCCCGTTACGACACCAAAAGTTGTCACCGTTCCCGTACCAGTCGTACATCATGAAGAACGCTTTGATCTAACGGCTGATGGGCCCCGTTACGACACCAAAATTTGTCACCCTTCCCGGGGCGGTTGAAGGGCACGCAGAATCTGACAGATTTTGGGCCCCGTTATGACACGAAAAGTTGTCGCCATTCTTGTGCCAGATGTAGATTGTGAAGAGAGCTTCGATCAAACGGCTGATGGGCCCCGTTACGACACCAAAAGTTGTCGCCGTCCCCGTGGGGGTTGTAGAGTGTGAAGAGAGCTTCTATCTAACGCGTAATGGGGCCCATTACGACACCACAAGTTGTCGCCGTTCCCGTGGCAGTTCTAGAGCGTGAAGAGAGCTTCGATCTAACCGTTGATGGGCACCATTTCGACACCAAAACTTGGCACCGTTCCCGTGGCGGTTGTAGGGAGCATAGAGAGATCGATCTAACGGATGATGGGCCCCGTTACGAAACCAAAAGTTGTCGCCATAAACATGGCAGTTGTAGATCGCAAAGAGAGCTTCGATCTAACGGCTGATTGGCCCCGTTACGACACCAAAATTTGTCCTCCTTCCCCGTGCGGTTGTAGCGTGCAAAGAGAGCTTCGATCTAAAGGATTATGTGCCCCGTTACGACACCAAAAGTTGTCGCTGTTCCGGTGCCAGTCTTAGATCGCGGAGAGAGCTTCGATCTAACGGCTGATGGGCCTGTTACGACACCAAAATTTGTCACCCTTCCCGGGCCGGTTGTAGGGCGCGAAGAGAGCTTCGTTCTGACAGATTTTGGGCCCCGTTAGGACACCAAAAGTTGTCGACATTCCCGTGCGAGTCGTAGATTACGAAGAGAGCATTGATATAACGGCTGACGGGCCCCGTTACGACACAAAAAGTTGTCGCCGTTCCCGTGCTAGTCGTACATCGCGAAGAACGCTTCGATCTAATGGCTGATGGGCCCCATTACGACACCAAAATTTGTCGCCGTCCCCGTCGGGGTTGTAGACTGTGAAGAGAGCTTTTATCTAACGCGTAATGGGGCCCGTTACGACACAACAAGTTGTCACCGTTCCCGTGGCAGTTCTAGAGCGCGAAGAGAGCTTCGATCTAACCGCTGATGGGCACCATTTCGACACCAAAACTTGTCGCCGTTCCCGTAGCGATTGTAGGGAGCGCAGAGAGATCGATCTAACGGATGATGGGCTCCGTTATGAAACCAAAAGTTGTCACCGTAAACGTGGCAGTTGTAGATCGCAAAGAGAGCTTCGATCTAACGGCTGATTGGCCACGTTACGACACCAAAATTTGCCAACCTTCCCGGGGCGGTTGTAGGGCGCGAAGAGAGCTTCGATCTAACGGCTGATTGGCCACGTTACGACACCAAAATAAGTCGCCATTCCAGTGGGGATTGTAGAGCGCGAAGAGAGCTTCGATATAACGGCTGACGGGCCCCGTTACGACACCAAAACTTGTCGATGTTCCCGTGGCCGATGTAGATCGCAAAGTGTACTTCGATCTAAGGGTTGATGGGCCCCGTTACGACACCAAAATAAGTCGCCATTCCAGTGGTGATTGTAGAGCGCGAAGAGAGCTTCGATATAACATCTGATGGTCCGGCCCCGTTACGACCTCAAAAGTTATCCCCGGTCCCGTCACAGTTGTAGAGCATGAAGAGAGCTTCAATCTGACTGATGATGGGCCCCATTTTGACAACAAAAGATGTCGCCTTTCCCGTACAAGTTGCAGATCGCGAAGAGAGCTTTGATATAACGGCGGACGGGCCCCGTCACAAAACCAAAAGTTGTCACCGTTCCCGTGCCAGTTGTAGATCGCGAAGAGAGCTTCGATATAACGGCTGACGGGCCCCATTACGACACCAAAAGTTGTCACCGTTCCCGTGCCAGTCGTACATCACGAAGAACGCTTCGATCTAACGGCTGATGGGCCCCGTTACGACACCAAAATTTGTTGCCCTTCCCGGGGCGGTTGAAGGGCGCGCAGAATCTGACGGATTTTGGGCCCCGTTACGACACCAAAAGTTGTCGCCATTCTTGTGCCTGTTGTAGATCGCGAAGAGAGTTTCGATCAAACGGCTGATGGGCCCCGTTACGACATCAAAAGTTGTCGCCGTCCCCGTGGGGGTTGTAGAGTGTGAAGAGAGCTTCTATCTAACGCATAATGGGGCCCGTTACGAGAGCACATGTTGTCGCCGTTCCCGTGGCGGTTCTAGAGCGCGAAGAGAGCTTCGATCTAACCACCGATGGGCACCATTTTGACACCAAAACTTGTCACCGTTCCCGCGGCAATTGTAGGAAACACAGAGAGATCAATCTAACGGATGATGGGCCCTGTTACGAAACCAAAAGTTGTCGCCGTAAACGTGGCAGTTGTAGATCGCAAAGAGAGCTTCGATCTAACGGCTGATTGGCCCCGTTACGACACCAAAATTTGTCGTCCTTCCCCGTGCGGTTGTAGCGCGCAAATAGAGCTTCGATCTAAAGGATTATGGGCCCCGTTACGACACCAAAAGTTGTCGCCGTAAACGTGGCAGGTGTAGATCGCAAAGAGAGCTTCGATCTAACGGCTGATGGGCCCGTTACGACACCAAAATTTGTCGTCCTTCCCCGTGCGGTTGTAGCGCGCAAAGAGAGCTTCGATCTAACGGCTGATGGGCCCGTTACGACACCAAAATTTGTCGTCCTTCCCCGTGCGGTTGTAGCGCGCAAATAGAGCTTCGATATAACATCTGATGGGCCCGCCCCGTTACGACCTCAAAAGTTGTCCCAGTTCCCGTCGCGGTTGTAGAGCACGAAGAGAGCTTCGATCTAACGGCTGATGGGCCCCGTTATGACACCAAAATATGTCACCATTCCAGTGGCGATTGTAGATCGCAAATAGAGCTTCGATATAACATCTGATGGTCCGGCCCCGTTACGACCTCAAAAGTTGTCCCAGTTCCCGTCGCGGTTGTAGAGCACGAAGAGAGCTTCGATCTAACGGCTGATGGGCCCCGTTAGGACACCAAAAG
Source organism: Morus notabilis (assembly GCF_000414095.1). Lineage (NCBI taxonomy): Eukaryota > Viridiplantae > Streptophyta > Magnoliopsida > Rosales > Moraceae > Morus > Morus notabilis. Next base: position 6,490 of record NW_010364483.1, on the reverse strand, counting down.
TTATCGCCTTTCCCCTGGAGGCTGTAGAGCGCGAAGAGAGCTTCGATCTAACGGCTGATGGGCCCCGTTAGGACACCAAAAGTTATCGCCTTTCCCCTGGAGGCTGTAGAGCGCGAAGAGAGCTTTGATATAACGGCTTACATCGCGAAGAACGCTTCGATCTAACGGCTGATGGGCCCCGTTAGGACACCAAAAGTTATCGCCTTTCCCCTGGAGGCTGTAGAGCGCGAAGAGAGCTTTGATATAACGGCTTACATCGCGAAGAACGCTTCGATCTAACGGCTGATGGGCCCCGTTAGGACACCAAAAGTTATCGCCTTTCCCCTGGAGGCTGTAGAGCGCGAAGAGAGCTTTGATATAACGGCTTACATCGCGAAGAACGCTTCGATCTAACGGCTGATGGGCACCGTTACGACAGCAAAATTTGTCGCCCTTCCCGGGGCGGTTGAAGGGCGCGCAGAATCTGACGGATTTTGGGCCCCGTTACGACACCAAAACTAGTCGCCATTCTTGTGCCTGTTGTAGATCGCGAAGAGAGTTTCGATCAAACGGCTGATGGGCCCCGTTATGACATCAAAAGTTGTCGCCGTCCCCGTGGGGTTTGTAGAGTGTGAAGAGCGCTTCTATCTAACTCGTAATGGGGCCCGTTACGACAGCACATGTTGTCGCCATTCCCATGGCGGTTCTAGAACGCGAAGAGAGCTTCGATCTAACGGCTGATTGGCCCCGTTACGACACCAAAACTAGTCGCCATTCTTGTGCCTGTTGTAGATCGCGAAGAGAGTTTCGATCAAACGGCTGATGGGCCCCGTTATGACACCAAAAGTTGTCACCGTTCCTGTGACAGTCTTAGATCGCGAAGAGAGCTTTGATCTAACGGTTGATGGGTCCGTTACGACACCAAAATTTGTCAACCTTCCCGGGGTGGTTGTAGGGCGCGAAGAGAGCTTGGATCTGACGGATTTTGGGCGCCGTTAGGACACCAAAAGTTATCGCCATTCCCGTGCGAGTCATAGATTACGAAGAGAGCATCGATATAACGGCTGACGGGCCCCGTTACGACACCAAAATTTGTCAACCTTCCCGGGGTGGTTGTAGGGCGCGAAGAGAGCTTTGATCTAACGGTTGATGGGTCCGTTACGACACCAAAATTTGTCAACCTTCCCGGGGTGGTTGTAGGGCGCGAAGAGAGCTTCGATATAACATCTGATGGTTCGGCCCCGTTACGACCTCAAAAGTTGTCCCAGTTCCTGTCGCGGTTGTAGAGCACGAAGAGAGCTTCAATCTGACTGATGATGGGCCCCGTTTCGACAACAAAAGAAGTTGCCTTTCCCATGCAAGTTGTAGATCACAAAGAGAGCTTCGATCTAACGGCTGATGGGCCCCGTTTTGACTCCAAAAGTTATCGCCTTTCCCCTGGAGGCTGTAGAGCGCGAAGAGAGCTTTGATATACGGCTAACAGGCCCCGTTACGACACCAAAAGTTGTCGCCGTTCCCGTGCCAGTTGTAGATCGCGAAGAGAGCTTCGATATAACG
>NW_010364483.1:0-4765 GCF_000414095.1 Morus notabilis | reverse complement strand
GCCATTCTTGTGCCAGTTGTAGATCGCGAAGAGAGCTTCGATCAAACGGCTGATGGGCCCCGTTACGACACGAAAAGTTGTCGCCGTCCCCGTGGGGGTTGTAGAGTGCGAAGAGAGCTTCTATCGAACGCGTAATGGGGCCCGTTACGACCCCCCAAGTTGTCGCCGTTCCCGTGGCGGTTCTAGAGCATGAAGAGAGCTTCGATCTAATCGTTGATGGGCACCATTTCGACACCAAAATTTGTCGCCGTTCCCGTGGCGGTTGTAGGCAGAGCAGAGTGATCGATCTAAAGGATGATGGGCCCCGTTACGAAACCAAAAGTTGTCACCGTAAACGTGGCAGTTGTAGATCGCAAAGAGAGCTTCGATCTAACGGCTGATTGGCCCCGTTACGACAACAAATTTCGTCGCCCTTCCCCGAGCGGTTGCAGCGCGCAAAGAGAGCTTCGATCTAAAGGATTATGGGCCCCGTTACGACACCAAAAGTTGTCACCGTTCCTGCGCCAGTCTTAGATCGCGAAGAGAGCTTCGATCTAACGGCTGATGGGCCCGTTACGACACCAAAATTTGTCGCCCTTCCCGGGGCGGTTGTAGGGCGCGAAGAGAGCTTCGATCTGACAAATTTTGGGCCCCGCTAGGACACCAAAAGTTGTCACCATTCCCGTGCGAATCGTAGATTACGAAGAGAGCATCGATATAACGGCTGACGGGCCCCGTTACGACACCAAAACTTGTCGCCGTTCCCGTGGCCGATGTAGATCACGAAGTGTACTTCGATCTAACAGTTGAATGGCCCCGTTAGGACACCAAAATTTGTCACCATTCCAGTGGCGATTGTAGAGCGCGAAGAGAGGTTCGATATAACATCTGATGGTCCGGCCCCGTTACGACCTCAAAAGTTGTCCCCGTTCCCGTCGCGGTTGTAGAGCACGAAGAGTGCTTCGATCTGACTGATGATGGGCCCCGTTTTGACAACAAAAGATGTCGCCATTCCCGTGCAAGTTGTAGATCGCGAAGAGAGCTTCGATCTAACGGCTGATGGGCCCCGTTTTGACACCAAAAGTGGTCGCCTTTCCCCTGGAGGCTGTAGACCGCGAAGAGAGCTTTGATATAACGGCCGACGGGCCCCGTCACGATACCAAAAGTTGTCGCCGTTCCTGTGCCAGTTGTAGATCGTTAAGAGAGATTCGATATAACGGCTGACCGGCCCCGTTACGACACCAAAAGTTGTCACCGTTCTCGTTCCAGTCGTACATCGTGAAGAACGCTTTGATTTAACGGCTTATGGGGCCCGTTACGACACCAAAATTTGTCACCCTTCCCGGGGCGGTTGAAGGGCGCGCACAATCTGACGGATTTTGGGCCTCGTTACGACACCAAAAGTTGTCACCATTCTTGTGCCAGTTGTAGATCATGAAGAGAGCTTCGATCAAACGGCTGATGGGCCCCGTTACGACACCAAAAGTTGTCGCCGTCCCCGTGGGGGTTGTAGAGGGCGAAGAGAGGTTCTATCTAACGCGTAATAGGGCCCGTTATGACACAACAAGTTGTCACTGTTCCCGTGGTGATTCTAGAGCGTGAAGAGAGATCGATCTAACGGATGATGGGCCCCATTACGAAACCAAAAGTTGTCACCGTAAACGTGGCAGTTGTAGATCACAAAGAGAGCTTCGATCTAATGGTTGATTGGCCCCGTTACAACACCAAAATTCGTCACCCTTCCCCGTGTGGTTATAGCGTGCTAAGAGACCTTCGATCTAAAGGATTATGGGCCCCGTTACGACACCAAAAGTTGTCACCGTTCCTGTGACGGTCTTAGATCGTGAAGAAAGCTTCGATCTAATGGGTGATGGGCCCGTTACAACACCAAAATTTGTCAACCTTCCCGGGCCGGTTGTAGGGCACGAAGAGAGCTTCGATCTGACGGATTTTGGGCCCCGTTAGGACACCAAAAGTTGTCGCCATTCCCATGCGAGCCGTAGATTACGAAGAGAGCATCGATATAACGACTGACGGGCCCGGTTACGACACCAAAACTTATCGGCGTTCCCGTGGCCGATGTAGATCGCGAAGTGTACTTCGATCTAACGGTTGTTGGGCCCTGTTACGACACCAAAAAATGTCACATTCCAGTGGCGATTGTAGAGCGCAAAGAGAGCTTTGATATAATGGTTGACGGGACCCGTTACGACACCAAAAGTTGTCGCCGTTCCCGTGCCAGTTGTAGATCGTGAAGTGAGCTTCGATATAACGGCTGACGGGCCCCGTTACAATACCAAAAGTTGTCACCGTTCCCGTGCCAGTCGTACATCACGAAGAACGCTTCGATCGAACGGCTGATGGGCCCCGTTATGAAACCAAAATTGGTCGCCCTTCCCGGGGCAGTTGAAGGGCGCGCAGAATCTGACAGATTTTGGGCCCCGTTACGACACCAAAAGTTGTCGCCATTCTTGTGCCAGTTGTAGATCGCGAAGAGAGCTTCGATCAAATGGTTGATGGGCCCCGTTACGACACCAAAAGTTGTCGCCGTCCCCGTGGGGGTTGTAGAGTGTGAAGAGAGCTTCTATCTAACGCGTAATGGGGCCCGTTACGACACCACAAGTTGTCACCGTTCCCGTGGCAGTTCTAGAGCGCGAAGAAACCTTCTATCTAACCGCTGATGGGCACCATTTTGACATCAAAACTTGTCGCAGTTCTCGTGGCAGTTGTAGGGAGCGCAGAGAGATCGATCTAACGGATGATGGGCCCCGTTACGAAACCAAAAGTTGTCTCCGTAAATGTGGCAGTTGTAGTTCGCAAAGAGAGCTTTGATCTAACGGCTGATTGACCCCATTACGACACCAAAATTCGTCGCCCTTCCCCGCGCGCTTGTAGCGCGCAAAGAGAGCTTTGATCTAAAGGATTATGGGCCTCGTTACGACACCAAAAGTTGTTGCCGTTCCTGTGACAGTCTTAGATTGCGAAGAGAGCTTCGATCTAATGGCTGATGGGCCCGTTACGTCACCAAAACTTGTCACCCTTCCCGGGGCGGTTGTAGGGCGCAAAGAGAGCTTCGATCTAACAGATTTTGGGCCCCGTTAGGACACCAAAAGTTGTCACCATTCCCGTGCGAGTCGTTGATTACGAAGAGAGCATCAATATAACGGTTGACGGGCCCCGTTACGATACCAAAACTTGTCGCCGTTCCCGTGGCCGATGTAGATCGCAAAGTGTAGTTCGATCTAACAGTTGATGGTCCCCGTTACGACACCAAAATATGTCACCATTCCAGTGGCGATTGTAGAGCGCGAAGAGAGCTTCGATATAACATCTGATGGTCCGGCCCTGGTACGACCTCAAAAGTTGTCCCCGTTCCCGTCGCGGTTGTAGAGCATGAAGAGAGCTTTGATCTGACTGATGATGGGCCCCGTTTGGACAACAAAAGATGTCACCTTTCCCGTGCAAGTTGTAGATCACGAAGAGAGCTTCGATCTAACGGCTGATGGGCCCCGTTTTGACACCAAAAGTTGTCACCTTTCCCCTGGACGCTGTAGAGCGCGAAGAGAGCTTTGATATAACGGCTGACGGGCCCCGTCACGACACCAAAAGTTGTCGCTGTTCCCATGCCAGTTGTAGATCACAAAGAGAGCTTTGATATAACGGCTGACGGGCCCCGTTATGACACCAAAAGTTGTCGCTGTTCCCGTGCCAGTCGTAGATCATGAAGAACGCTTCGATTTAACGGCTGATGGGCCCCGTTACGACACCAAAAGTTGTCACCGTCCCCGTAGGGGTTGTAGAGTACGAAGAGAGCTTTTATCTAACGCGTAATGGGGCCCGTTACGACACCACAAGTTGTCACCGTAAATGTGGCAGTTGTAGATCGCAAAGAGAGCTTCGATCTAACGGCTGATGGGCCCCGTTTTGACACCAAAAGTTGTCACCTTTCCCCTGGACGCTGTAGAGCGCGAAGAGAGCTTTGATATAACGGCTGACGGGCCCCGTTATGACACCAAAAGTTGTCGCTGTTCCCGTGCCAGTCGTAGATCACGAAGAACGCTTCGATTTAACGGCTGATGGGCCCCGTTACGACACCAAAAGTTGTCACCGTCCCCGTAGGGGTTGTAGAGTACGAAGAGAGCTTTTATCTAACGCGTAATGGGGCCCGTTACGACACCACAAGTTGTCACCGTAAATGTGGCAGTTGTAGATCGCAAAGAGAGCTTCGATCTAACGGCTGATTGGCCCCGTTATGACACCAAAATTTGTCACCCTTCCCGGTGCGGTTGTGGCGCGCAAAGAGAGCTTCAATCTGACGGATTTTGGGCCCCGTTAGGACACCAAAAGTTGTCGCCATACCCGTACGAGTCATAGATTACGAAGAGAGCATCGATATAATGGCTGACGGGCCCCGTTACGACACCAAAACTTGTCGCCGTTCCCGTGGCCGATGTAGATCGCGAAGTGTACTTCTATCTAACGGATGATGGGCCCCGTTACGACACCAAAATATGTCGCCATTCCAGTGGTGATTGTAGAGCGCGAAGAGAGCTTCGATATAACATCTGATGGTCCGGCCCCGTTACAACCTCAAAAGTTGTTCCCGTTCCCGTCGCGGTTGTAGGGCACGAAGGGAGCTTCGATCTGACTGATGATGGGCCCGTTTCGACAACCAAAGATGTCGCCTTTCCCGTGCAAGTTGTAGATTGTAAAGCGAGCTTTGATCTAACGGCTGATGTGTTAGGAATAGTGTCCTAGAAGCATGAGATGTAAAAGGATATTTATT
>NW_010364482.1:0-237 GCF_000414095.1 Morus notabilis | reverse complement strand
TCCCGCGCGATAGCGTGCCAGCCCAGCTCACTCCGCGCGTGCCAGCTTTCCCCGCGACAACCTTCTGCCAGCACACGCCAGCCACTTCGAGCGTGACACGTGGCGGCTCAATTCCCTGCCTCCAACCAAGCTTCGACACGTGTCCAGATGATGTGCTGAATCCAGATTTCTTCTCCTCAAATTACCGGATTTATTCCCCAAATCAAATATATGATTTCTCCTAATTTATGTGTAATT
>NW_010364481.1:0-933 GCF_000414095.1 Morus notabilis | reverse complement strand
GGAAGGCACCGGTCCAAATCCAGTGTCATCAAAACTAGCTGATTCTGGCGAAATGCCTGTGTCGAGTACACCTATGATTACATCACTTTGAAGACTGCTTGTCGGTACATTTGTGGGAAACCCAATGAAGTCCCACGAGTTTGTTGTCTGAAGCTGATTAATTTTATTTGGAAAGATAGAAATGACCCCGTCCTTTTCTATACAACATGCATGTATACATATAAACGTTAATGTTAATATTAATTAGCATGAAACATAACCATTGTGTACATATATATATATGTGGCATATATATAGGATGATATATATATATATGTATGATTATTTTCTTTGATACCCACCGACTATTCGTTCAGCTTCATTCTCAGTTAATCTAGCCACAAATCCGTTGAAAGTCCTATTGTAGCTTCGAAGGATGTATCCTGTTGGTGGCTCATCACTGAAAAAAGTATTATTGTCTAATCAATTAAGGATTAATCTGCCAAGTAGTGTCAATTAAATTGAAAATAAAATAATTAATTGTAATAGTTAGCACAAGAAAAATTAGTTTATTGATTTACTTGAATATGAGAATTTAAAATTAACATTTCTCATAATTAAGAAATGCTCCTATAACCTGATAACAACTTCTCATATAATGTTCATGTGAAGAGATGATACTGCCCATTCATCATAACCCTTGGGCTTATCACCCATAAACACAATGTAATCCTGCATTTCCAGTGCAAAGCGTTAGTTACATTTTGATTTCTAGGTTTTAATTAAAAAATAATAATCAACCCCAACAACATTATTATAAAATCTAGTAGCAATTAACAGCAAACAAATTTTGAGATCACACCAGTTACGATTTTGATACGACTAAATTTCAATATAGTTTTCATCAATTGTATAGTCTTATACAATCTGTTGCCCATTTTAGTTTTTTTTTTT
>NW_010364480.1:0-478 GCF_000414095.1 Morus notabilis | reverse complement strand
GCTCCGTTCACGCCCTACAACCGCCATGGGAACGGCAACAACTGTTGGCTTCGTAACGGGGCCCATCAGCCATTAGATCGAAGCTCCCTTCACGCTCTACTGCTACCAGGGGAACGGTGACAACTTTTGGTGTCGTAACGGGGCCCCTCAGCCATTAGATCGAAACTCTCTTCGCGATCAACGAATGGCACAGGAACGGCGACAAATTTTGGTGTTGTAATGGGACAAAGTTTAGCCGTTCCCGTGGCAGTTCTAGATCACGAAAAGAGCTTCGATCAAACAGCTGATGGGCTTGTCCCCGTTCCCATGGTGGTTGTAGGGCGCGAAGAGAGCATCGATCCAACGCCCGATGGGCCCCGTTAGGACACCAAAAGTTTTCACCGAAAATGTGGCAGTTGTAGATCGTAAAGAGAGGTTAGATCTAACGGCTGATGGGCCCCATTATGACACCAACATTTGTCGCCCTTCCCGGGGTGGT
>NW_010364479.1:0-690 GCF_000414095.1 Morus notabilis | reverse complement strand
AAGAGAGAAGAAAAATTCAGAAATCCCTAGCCATATGGGGAATTTCGGACTTTGATCCTAGAGAGAAGGGGAAATTCGAAAATCCCATCTAGGGTTTGTGTTTTTGAATTTCCTCCTATAAAAGGATATTATTGAAAACCCTAGCTATGAGTTTTTAAGAGAAGAAAATATCTCACACTTTTCTCTCCTTAGGGTGGCCGGAATTTTGAGACAAAATAGAAGGAAAAATTGTTTCCTTAGGTTTTTTGAAAAGAGCCCACTCTCTCATCCCAAAACACTTAGAGTCATAGTCTTGAATCAACGAGTGGTTTTTGGTGTGATCGTACCGATAGATCAACGATCTTGTTTCACGGCAATTCTCCATCTCCGAACGTGAGATCGTGAGACAATATCCTTGCGGTCATTTTTGATTCAATCGTCACAAAGGTATGATTGTCATTTTATTCCTTTGTCTATAAACATAAATCATGCATGTATCTCTCGTTGTGGTTTACATTTAACTTGGAATCAAATGGATATGAGAAATTTTTTTCGAAATTCCGCCTACAAGTTTGTTGTTGTTCAAATGATGGGGCAGCCTCGGTACGGACCCGTGGCGGTCCCGGGGCAGCCCCGGTATGGCACCGGGGCCGCCCCGGGGGATCTCTCGTTGTGGTTTACATTTAACTTGGAATCAAATGGATATGAGAA
>NW_010364478.1:0-315 GCF_000414095.1 Morus notabilis | reverse complement strand
ACGGCTGATGGGCCCCGTTACGACACCAAAACTTGTCGCCGTTCCCGTGACGGTTGTAGAGTGCGGAGAAAGCCTCGATCTCACGGATTATGGGCCCCATTACGACACCAAAACTTCTCGCCGTTCCCGTGGCTATCGAAGATCGTCAAGAGAGCATCGATCTAACGGATGATGGGCCCCATTACGACACCAAAAGTTGTCGTCGTTCCCGTGCCATTCGTAGATCGCGAAGAGAGATTCTTTAATCTAATGGTTTATGGGCCCCATTACGACACCAACATTTCTCGCCCTTCCCGGGACGGTTGTAGAGCGCGA
>NW_010364477.1:0-636 GCF_000414095.1 Morus notabilis | reverse complement strand
CCTTTGGTGTCGTAAAGGGGCAGGCCCTTCAGACGTTATATCAATGCTCTCGTCGTGCCCTACCTCCGCCATTGGAACGGCGACAACATTTGGTGTTGAAATGAGGCCCATCAACCGTTAGATAGAAGCTCTCTTCGCATTCTACAACGGCCCCGGGATGGGCGACAAATTTTGGTGTCGTAACGGGCACCATCAGCCGTTAGATCGAAGCTCTCTTCGCGATCTACAACTGGCACAGGAACGGTGACAACTTTTTATGTCGTAACGGGTCCCATAATCCATCAGATCAAAGCTCTCTTCCCCGTCTACAACCACCACACATTTAGCGACCACTTTTTGTGTTATAACGGGGCCAGCCCATTAGAGGTTATATCGAAGCTCTCTTCGCGCTCTACCACCGCCACCATAATGGTGACAACATTTGGTGTTAAAACGGGGCCCATTAGCCGTTAGATCGAAGCTCTCTTCACGCTCTACAACCGCCACGAATTTAGCGACAACTTTTTGTGTCGTAAAGGGGCCGGCCCATCAGAGGTTATATCAAAGCTCCCTTCGCGCCCTACCACCGTCACCCGAATGGCGACAATGTTTGGTGTTGAAACGAGCCCCATCAGCCGTTAGAGAGAAGCTCTCTTT
>NW_010364476.1:0-223 GCF_000414095.1 Morus notabilis | reverse complement strand
TGAGAGAATATTGTTTACATCGATCCTTTGAGTAATTTGATCAAATTCAACAAAAGTAAATTTTTGTCGAGGTATTTCAAGCATGTCTTCAGGAACATGTTTGAAAAGTGTTGCTCTAGCTATTCGTAACATTGCCACATGAGGAACAATTTTATATCTTGGCTTGTTACGATTGATAAAGAAGTTGCTAATTTCATATATATTTCCTTCTTCAATTAGTTGA
>NW_010364475.1:0-842 GCF_000414095.1 Morus notabilis | reverse complement strand
CAATATATATATAACTCTTTCTTCTTCTTTACTGTTGTAGTCCCTCTGTTTTTTTTTCAACTGTAAAATATAAATTTTAAAAAATATTAGTATTAGTAATTGGAAAAATTGATAATAGTAGGATTTAGAAGTAGTTACGTTACCTAGTTCGTGGACGTTTTCTCGACTTTTTTATTTCTTTACGCTTGGAACTGTAATAATAAAAGGTTAATAAACTATGTATTTAAAATTATAAGTATTGTTTTTTATTTATAAATAATGTAAAATAGTAAATATGTATTACTTGGTGGTTGATTTTTTTGGGTATGGTGTATGCGGATCTATTGATGTTGTTGTTCTTGAGCGGGGGCTAAGCCTATAAAATATTGTTTAAATAGGTATTTAAAGTAAGAAATATGTTTTTTTATATATAATTAATAAAGATGAGTAAATATATTTTACCTTGTAGTTGATGTTCCAGGTGTTGATATTTGTGGTGGTGTTGTTATCAATTGAGTTTCTTCAAATATTTTTGAAACAATTGTAGTAATTTGCGGTCCTTTCCTTTGAAAATATATTTGGAAGATCTTTGTTTCACCTATTAGTTGGTTGATGATTGGTGGGATTGTGAATGGGTCCGTAAATCCTTCGTCAATTGTTAATGTTGAGCATAGTTTTTTTTATCAAGGCTTGTGCTGCTTTGTCAAATATGATAATATCCATGTTTCTAGTATGATCCTCAATATATGCGCTTAGTCTATACCTGCAATTTATAAGATAATAGATAATTTAGGTTATAAAGAATTTATTTTTACTAATCAAAGTAAATAAATTTTAATTATAGTATATTTATAGTTTTAATT
>NW_010364474.1:0-897 GCF_000414095.1 Morus notabilis | reverse complement strand
AAATTCCACATCCGACATAACTATAGCAGCGATGAATAAAAAAAATATAAGATTATTCTCATTGGTACTTTTGAATTTTGAGATCATTTCTAGTTTATCTTCTGAATTTTATACTGTATCCATTGAATTGTTTTCACTTAACCCATTTTATTGTAATTTATGTTAAAGTTAGATAGAAAAGGAAGAGATTAAGTATAGTCATGTAATTTTTATTTGTTTCTTTTTATAAAGATCCAAATACCACAACTGTGTTTGAAGTTGGTTTTGTCTTTGTTTTTTACATTTTTTGAGGAAAAAAAAATAAAAAGGAGAGAGAAACGACATTTGACATAATTAAAAATAAAAAACGAAAATGAAAACAATTTTTTAATTTTAGTGTAAAATGAGAGAGAAATAAAAAACGACTTTTAGTCATTTTTCATTTTTTGTTTCTGTACATTAATGAATTTTTTATACTGAAAATAATCTCTTAATAAAATTACCAAACGCATTTTCAAAAATGATTTCTGTCTGAAATTGAAAACATTTTCATTTTTATTTTCATACAAAAAAATAAAATCATTTTGAAACGAGTTTCAAACGCACCCCAAGTGACTGCGTTATTATCTTTTATTTATTTATTTTTAACAGAAATTACAACATAATGAATTAAGTAGAAACAATATAAAGTTCAAGAGTAAAATTAGAATTTTTAAAGTTGAGGGCAAATTAAAAATGACCATAAAATTTAATGAGCGTTAGTGATAATAATCTAAAAACATATTAGTTATCTATTTAAAATTTCATGAGATATATAACTAGAGTTAGTAATGATTGAATTATAAAAAAAAAATAAAAAGTTCACCCATGAATTTTTACCTGTAGTTTATTCCATCAACGCTAGCTCTAGTAAGTATT
>NW_010364473.1:0-866 GCF_000414095.1 Morus notabilis | reverse complement strand
ACAAAATGAGTCCCCTCGTCACTTATCATGGCTCGTGGAGTCCCAAAACAAGTGAAAATATTCTTATACAAGAATTTGATCACCACCTTTGAGTCATTAGTGGGGAATGCCGCTGCCTCAACCCATTTTGATACATAATCAACTGCTACCAATATGTACAGGTTGCCATATGAGGGTGGAAAAGGCCCCATAAAATCAATTCCCCATACATCGAACAACTCAACTTCCAAGATATTAGTCAAGGGCATTTCATGACGTTGTGAGATGTTTCCCACACATTGACACCGATCACACATCTTGACAAATTCATAAGCATCTTTAAAGAGTGTAGGCCAAAAATAACCAGATTGTAATACCTTGGCAGTAGTTCTTGAACCCCTAAAATGACCTCCATATGGTGAAGCATGGCAATGATGCAAAATACTCAATGTCTCCTCTTGTGGAACACATCGCCTCCAAATTTGGTCCGCACCCTGTTTATACAGAAAAGGCTCCTCCCAATAGTAAGATTTCATATCATGGAAGAATCGCTTCATCTGCTGTCGGCTCATTTCCGGAGGTGCCTTGCCACTTGCCAAAAAATTTGCTAAATCCGCATACCATGGCAGTGAAGCTTGCTGCACTACAAGGAGCTGCTCATCGGGAAATTTCTCCTGAATAGGAATATGTGACTCAGCCCCATTCCCTTGCTCGAGTCTAGAGAGATGGTCTGCCACTTGATTTTTGGTTCCCTTCCTATCTTTGATTTCAAGATCAAATTCCTGAAGTAGCAAGATCCACCGAATCAACCTTGGTTTGGCATCTTTTTTGAGATGACGTATTTTATGGCTGAGTGGTCTGTATATACCGTCACCTTTGTCCCCACA
>NW_010364472.1:0-4480 GCF_000414095.1 Morus notabilis | reverse complement strand
AACAAACTTAATTCTTTAATCCTCAAATCAAAGGCAAGAGATGGCTCTGGAGTTTAAGGGAGTTCTAAGTTTATATAGATGATTTATGACATGGGTGTATTTTATTTTAGTTATCGATTCGAACTTGGATTCGTAATATTGTTGTGATTCCTAATCTAATTCAAGGGCTTTGCCTAAGAAGCCTAAGCTCCACGGGATAAGAAGAGCTCATTAAATTATTGGACATTAGACTACAAAAAGCAAATATCAATGAGAAAACATAATCAAATTTAATGTTTACCCCGATAAAGGTAAACAATATGTGCTTTTGGGGATAGGGGAAAAAAAAGACCAAGTCAAAACTATATCCAAAAAGAAATGTTATCGGTTCATGGAAAAAAAACTACAGCGAAAAGAATATTATTCCATTTTATACTCCGATATATACTACTAATATCTAATTTTGTCTTTAATTTTAATCTTTAAAATTAGAGATAATTGCAAAAGAAATCAAGATATGTTATAGAATGTAAACCATAAAGAGGAAGATAAACAAATTATATATGCAAATCTATTTCTTAAAAAAATAATAATAAGAACATCGTTCAACAACAATAAGCTCTTCTTTTCCATGGGGCTCAGGTTTGGGCAAATCCCAAGATTAGAAATCCTAACAATAGCAAGAATCCTAGTTCGAATAGAAAATATAAAAGCCATTTCATAGATCCAATATCTCAAAGCTTTGAAATTGAGGATTAGGGAAGTCTGTATTTCTTGTTCTGTTTTCTTCCCTTCGTTTGTCATTACATCCCAACGAAAGCGCATATTCTTATCGTTTGGGCTTTGGATGCAATGACAATCGAATGAAAGAAACAAAACAAACTAATTGAAGAAAGAAGTAGTTGTCAAATTCTTTTTTCATGAGCACATGCATATATCTAAGAAGTATCTTTATTTTTTTATTTTTTTATAAAATCAAAGTATCTTTCTTAATTGAAGCAAACTCAAAAAAATATAAATTAATAAAAACATGAAATGTTATAGAATGTAAACCATAATTGCATTCCAGATATTGAAGTCCTTTCGATTTTCTCTTAAATCTTAATTAATTGGTTTTTCTGGAAAATTAGGTTTCGATTTGTAAGTGGATTTTTTCCTTAAAAATGTATTGTATTGTCTTGAGGTATTTCTTTCAGTTGAAAGACCTCTATATCTGCAAACTTCGGATTGCCGATTTGCTTTCAACAAAAAATTCTTTAAATTCTTTTCTCCGTTTATTTCTTCTTGACCTGGGAGCGAAAAGTGCTACATTACATAAAGAAGATTAAAAAACAAAACAAAAAGAAAAACTGTTTGTGTTGTATTGTTGCGTCTTAATGCATTACCCGAAGATAAGTGTATCACATCTATTAAAAAAAAAAAAAAAAAAAAAAACTGCTTCACTTCACTTCACTTTTTTTTTTTCCTTAAAACTTAAAATAACGAATTAGAAAAATTGGTAGAGAAGAGATTTGAAAGAAGAAGGGTCAGAGATAATATTGATGTATATTCTGGAAACTTTTCTTACACAGCTCATAAAGCAACAGTATAAAGGAATCTAAAGTACATAAAAAAATCAAAGTTATTTTTTGTAGGCTACCACCGCACTTAGTTATTTTTTTCCTTTTTTTTTTTACTCGTTTTATCTTTATTCTTTTAGTTTTTTTTTTTTTACATTTTAACTTTTTTGGGTGTTATTTTTCGAAATATATTGTTCCTCACTTTATTTTTATGAGAGTAATTTTTTTCTCACATGTTGTTAGTTTATTTTTGATTGGTTAAAATAATTTTCTTGAAATGTGTTTTTACTTAAATTTTTCATCAATTGTTATCTTTACACATATTCATTTTTAAAATAAATTCAAAAATCTTTAAATTGTTGTATAAATAAATTTTTCATTACTCAATAAATAACAAATTCCTCAAATCCTTCCAACACAATAATACGTGCAGATTACCTTACAAAACTAATACTCTACATAGGGTAAAACAAAGTTTGCCTATTGGTTTTTGAAGAACGCTATTACCTAGTGCAATTAAAAGTCTTTACTGTTGTAGTCAATTTAGGGAATAAATAGAGAATCTGGAAGAGCAAACATTGGAAGGAGAATCATCTCCTCCTACTAATCCTACTCACTTTTATGTCTTCTAAAACTGTAACGCCCCTATACGCTAAACCGGTCTAAGGCTGAATTCAACGAGGTGGTGCTACTTAAAATATACTTTTTATACTTAAAACAATGTCATTTTTAAGATGCGGAAACTTGTGATTAATTTTATCACAAAATTTTTTTAAAAGTTTTTGAACAAAATGAGTAAGTGCGTAACCACAAATCTTAAACAATAAATAGTTATTCAAAAGCGACATAGTAACAAAACAAAACATTTTGAGCCCATCTATTGTTTGGAAGTACATATAAGCAAGATGCCAGATGTAACACTTGGAGTACTCAGCCAACTTTGGAAATCATTTTTCTTTTTACTTTTCGGTAACAACAACATCATCTGCATCACAAGGTAAAACTAATGAGTAAGAACTCAATAAGTAGATTTCAAATAAAGTAAGTATCTAAAATCTCTGTGGCTAAAATCTCTTTGTTAATCATTGTTCATAAACTTTCATACTTATTATTAGTTTAGGTATGATATAGAACTTCGGTTCTAAGTAAGCCTCTCTATACAAGACCTTCTCTAATTTTGGCCAATTCTCTTCTCTTAAACACTAGGCAGGGGTTTTTTTTTTTTTTTTTTGAATCTCTTTCTCTTGTGACAACAAGAGACTTCCCACTAGCATTTTTCTCTAGTTGTCTCAAAGAGACTGTTTCTCTAATTTGGGGTACCGGTCCCTTGCACCCCTGCTTACCCAGCATCTCATCCATATATCATACCATAAAATCTCTTAAAACATAAAACCATAATAAGCAAATATCATAATCTCTTTTAAAATAATTAATCACGAATACTCTTTGAACATAATCATATAAGAATTTCATAAGAGAATAAACTTGCATAAATCACAATTCTGAACAAGTTATGTCAAATAAGTCTTATGATGCAGTTTTGAAAATGCTTTAACTCTACTTACATGAATTTCGATCACCACTTTGCAAGCACAAACTAACTGGTTGTGGGGAGCCTTCAATGTGCTAATTAACCTTTAAAACCACAGCTTTCAAAAATCACATTCATATCATCATTTAACGAAACAAATAACTATGCATTGTTACGAAAATATTCATAACAAATTCATCAAAATCCAAAATATTATGAGACCGGTGGCAAATAAAAGTAGACTCCAAACCCTCTTTTTAGAGCTACTACATGATGAGTTTCGGATTTTTCAAACTAACCAAAAACAGCCCGAAATCTAGATTGAGGTACAATCTCGTCAGGAAAATGAAAGCTTTTTAACTGAACTTATAAAATTCATAACTAAATGTAGGAAAATCCGTTTGGAGTGATTCAAAAACTCACGTAAAGCTTGAGATGTATAATTTAATATAAAAATATAAGATCAGTCAAAATCATAAGTATATATGGCACGAAAACAGAATCTACATAGGCTGTACAGAGGATTTATATTTGAACATTTCATCAAATACCTAGCATGTAAATTTTAATCTTCAAAGACCACTCTCACATACATGAATCATCATCTTAATAAGAGTTTATCTTCAAATAATCATCAATAATATCAAGCTAAAATCATCAATTTCACCCAGAAATCAATATTTGAACCAAAACCTCAAGAAACTCATTTTTAAGAGTCTACAACCAACATGCATAATAAGCCCCATCAAAAATCCGAATCTTAAGTAGGATTTCAACATCTTAATCTCTGAAATCTTAGTTTTTAACATAAGAAAGAAGTTACCTCAAAGAAAAACGTGTTCCCAAGTGAATAGAAGCTCAAAACTTGGTTATTTTTGGTTCTAGGTTGAAAACGAGTTGAGATGGGCTGGTTGAGTCTTTAGCTCATTATCTCTTAAAAACTTAGGTTTGATTTTGAGTTTTGGGTGAGAAAATGAGTAAGAAGAGAGTCTTTAGCTCAGTATAATCTTGATAAAGAAAATATTAGCCCTCTACTAATAAATTCTGACTCCGTCGAGACATAACATTATTCTTTTCAAAAACGCTATTATCATATGTTATTAATAAGTCTTATTCAGTTTCAGCAATAGCATCAAACTCAAATTTGTAAAATCAGAAACTAATTAAAACCTGACTCACGAATCAATCGAATTATTAAGACAAAAACTCTAAGATTTCAATTATGGTTTACATTCTATAGCGTATCTTGTTTTAAGTACGTAGAATGAGATATATATATATATATATATATATATATATATACCATAGATATTTGCATGTTTAGAAAACACAAGCTTAACGATTACTTGTTCCTCCTAGATTAGTTTGCTCTGTTTCTCTCATTCATGCTCACAGCTTCTGAACGATTAGA
>NW_010364471.1:684-922 GCF_000414095.1 Morus notabilis | reverse complement strand
CCGCGGGCCCCATGACTGGGCAAGCCATGAGGTTCCATGACTAGACAAGTTATGGATTCCATGGACAAGACAAGCCAAGGATTTCCATAAACTAGCAAGCCATGGTTTTTAAAACATTTTTCTTTCGCAAACCAATCCCTTTCTTTAAAACACTTTCAAGGCCAAAATCCTTTTTGAAAACAGGCTCACAAGGAAAAGGAATAGAAATCCTACCTCGCACAATCAAACCTGGGACTAG
>NW_010364471.1:0-368 GCF_000414095.1 Morus notabilis | reverse complement strand
GGGTAAAACCCCGTGTACACCAGTCGACCGGTGACAGAGAAGTGCATCACCACCGGTCGGCCGGTGGTGTGCATCCGGTCGACCGGACCGGTCGGCCGGTGGCCATAGCAAGATCCGGTCAACCGATGCGATCGACCGGTGGAGAACGCCAGTTCGCGAAAACTCGTGGAAATCAGTTCAAAAACCTGTAAATCCAGTCCCAATTCACAAAATCTCAAGGGACAACCACTAGATCCGGGTTCTAGGTACTAAAACAAGTCCAAAGAACCCAAGATCTCCAATTTCTACCGTAGTTTTACTCAAAATCTATCAAAATCCTTTTTGAACCAAAAATAAGTTTTGAAATCCAAAAAACATAGATTCAAGAG
>NW_010364470.1:0-869 GCF_000414095.1 Morus notabilis | reverse complement strand
AATTTGGAAGTAGAAATCAAATTTCTCTTTATGCCTGGAGGGAAATAAGTATTGTTCACAACAAGGAATTTCCAAAATTGAAGTCTAACTTCTCCCAATGCTTTTGGCAATATCCTCGCGGTATTCCCACTTTCATCGTGTAGTCCCTGACGGCAAGTTCTTTGTAAGAACTAATTTTTTGCAAAAAAAATGAAAACATGATTAGTTGCTCCCGAATCTACTATCCAGGACGAGGAATCACCCTCTACTAAAGATGTTTCAAGAATTAGTAAATCTTATTTACTTTGATTCTTTTTCTTTGTTTAGGTGGAAACAATTTCCATTTAAGGGATAAAACTTAATAAAGAAAACAAACATTATTAGTTATTTCTGAATCAACTTTTTAGGATAAGGAATCACCCTTTTACTAAACATGTTTTTAGAACTAACAAATCATATTTGCTTGAGTTCCTTTCTTTATTTCGGGAAATAATTTCTTTGTAAGAACTATGACTTAATAAAGAAAACAAACATGAGCAGCAACTCCTGAATCTACTATCTAGGAATAAGGTATCACCATTTTTACTAAACATGTTTTTAGAACTAGCAAATCATATTTGCTTGATTCTTTTCCTTTATTTTAGTGAAAATGACTTTCCTTTTGTCTTTTACTCATGCCCTTAAAGTATTTAGCCAACCCTTTTGTTTTATGGATTTTCAAATACGGTATGTGATGACTGCATTATCTCATAAGCTGTCTCCATACCTTCAGGCTTCTTGTGAATTACCACGCTCAACCCTAGCAAATAGTTAGCTACAGTGGTTTTGTTACGGACAGGATGATAATCCTCCATTTGGGACAAACTTATATTCATCACATGAATGTAAGT
>NW_010364469.1:252-806 GCF_000414095.1 Morus notabilis | reverse complement strand
AACGAGGCCCACAATCCGTCAGATCAAAGTTCTCTTCCCCCTCCACAACCGCCACGAAACCGTGACAATTCTTGGTGTCGTAACGGGCCCCATTAGCCGTTAGATCGAAGCACTTTTCGCCCTCTACAACCGCCACGAAACCGTGACAATTCTTGGTGTCGTAACGGGCCCCATTAGCCGTTAGATCGAAGCACTTTTCGCCCTCTACAACCGCCACGAAACCGTGACAATTCTTGGTGTCGTAACGGGCCCCATTAGCCGTTAGATCGAAGCACTTTTCGCCCTCTACAACCGCCACGAAACCGTGACAATTCTTGGTGTCGTAACGGGGCCGGCTCATCAGACATTATATCGAAGCTCTCTTCGCGCCCTACCACTGCCGCTGGACTGGCGACAACATTTGGTGTTGAAACAAGGCCCATCAGCCGTTAGATCGAAGCACTTTTCGCACTCTACAACCGCCCCGGGAAGGGCGACAAATTTTGGTGTCGTAACGGGGCCCATCAGCCGTTAGATCGAAGAAGCTCTCTTCGCGATCTACGAATGGCACGGGA
>NW_010364469.1:0-213 GCF_000414095.1 Morus notabilis | reverse complement strand
CCGTTAGATCGAACCTCTCTTCGCGATCTACAACTGCCACGTTTTCGGCAAAAACTTTTGGTGTCCTAACGGGGCCCATCGGGCGTTAGATCGAAGCTCTCTTCGCGCCCTACAACTGCCACGGGAACGGTGACAACTTTTGGTGTTGAAATGGCGCCCATTAGCTGTTTAATCGAAGCTCTCTTCGTGATCTACAACTGCCACGGGAATGGT
>NW_010364468.1:14067-18001 GCF_000414095.1 Morus notabilis | reverse complement strand
AATCCTGCTCCAAGTAGGAAATAGAAAGGTCACTTTAATGCTTCAAAACACATATTTCATATAGTAAATGCCAAATCTAAGTCTTTAATGCTCATTTGGGAAATTGCTGATCTGGATTTGTTGCAGAAAAACAGATATTATGTGAAAACAAATCTGATCGGCTATAATTTTCATCGAATTAGCATGGTGGCTACCTTATGAACATTGTTAAATGAGATTTAATTGACAAAAGTTGCTGCAAAATAGATATATATTTTAAGCAGAATTTGATATAAAATTGAAGACAGACATATTCCAACAATTTCCCACACCGCCAAAGGCAAGAAGAAAAATGTGTTTAATATTAAAGAAATTATTAAGATCTAAAATTCATGGAATTCTGGATAATATCCAATGGCTCTTCTCCAACCATTTAATCAATGACTAAAAATATGTCTTCGTCCTTGTTTCATTTGGGGTAAGATAAAATAAAATCACGACTTTTGAATTCAAAATATGTAATTGCAAATTCCTAGAACCATACCACCACAGAAGTTTGTAATTAGTCTGTTGAAGTGTGCAAACCCATGCAAAATTTTTATCGCATTCGATTAAATTCGTATAGTTTTTATTATTATTATTACAATATGATCCAAGTCCAAAATCGCAAATGTGAAAATTTTTCCCATTACCACAAAATTGCCAAAATCATATATCTATTTGTTATCTATTATATATATAGAAGGGGGTACTTTTTGCACTTCAGCCAAGGTATAACTCTTACGGAACACAACCAATTCATTTCCCATTTAACCATAATTTAAAAGTTTTGATCATCTCTAATTTTTTGCAGATTGAACATTTAAGTGCAAAAATTTAAATCAGATTGAAAAAGTAATACAGATTCAATAGTTGATAAGTATGGAACACCGATATTCTCAAAAAAGAAAGAACACTAGAGAAATTCTTTTATTTTAAAAATAAAAATTTACTTTTATAACTTTCAAAGCTTAATAATTATAAAAAAATAGATTTAACAATTCAAATAACATTATGTATTAAAGCAAAATTATAAATAACATACTATATCATAATTTTTAATACTAAATATACAATTGAAATGAACATTTGATTGGAGATGGCCTTATATAAAGCTTCACGAGGACAATTTTTACTAGCGTTTTTTAATTTTTTTCATTGTTTGCTTGTTTCTTAATTGTATTTTTTTGGTATTTTCTATAATTTTTCCTCTAATTTAATTTTCCAAATACGTCACCATTTTAATTTAATCTTTTTACATGTCTATTAAAATATTCTTTTTCCAAATACGACTCAATGGATACTTTTTTAGTTTTAACTAATCGTCGTATTATGATACTTTTTCTGGAAATGACTTTTGTACTTTTTTTTTTTGTTCCTCAAACTACTTGCTTGCTTTTCCTTCGACTGATTGCAACCAATTTTTCAAATTGAAATAATTCCTCGCAAAATATGTTTAATTTTTTTTTTTCAATTCAACACCTCTTTAAACATTCAACACTTAATTGCTTGATCTTCTTTTATTTTTTAGAAGTATTTTGCTTTGAAAATACCTTTTCCTTTTTTATCGTCTCACTAAAATCGTTTTTTTTTATTTGCGTTTGATATGCAGGTTCAAATTATGATGATTTTAATTTTAATTTTAAAATTAAAACCATAATTTATGATTTTGGATCCAAATCATGGTTCTAAAACTAGAACCAAAATTAAAGTTTGAACCACTCAAAACTAAAGAGACAGGTGGTTTTAGAATCATGAGTGATTCATAGTTTAAAACATCACATCATGATTCAAATATTGAATCAAAATCATCCAAATCACACACTGATTCTGGGTGAGTCAAATCATAACCACCTTTTACTTTTTATAAACAAACACTGATTTGAACCCAAAATCATGATTTTGGGTTCAGAATCCTTATACCAAACAGCCACTTAATATTTAGGGTATGTTCGGTTCATAGATTCAAACCATAGTTCATGATTTTAAAGTTTGAAATTCAAATTTTTTATGAGGAAAGAATTCTGTAACAGAACCAAGAACCATAGTTTGAACCATGCATCACCTTTAAAACAAACGCACCCTTGACGTTTTGGTTTCCGTAAGGAATTTTTGAATTATAGCATTCATCGATGTTTTTAATCCATCTCCTTTCATATCAAAAGCCTACGGTAACAACTAGATTGGGCCAACACTAATTTTTTTCTAAGAGTAATATTAGTAAATACCCTTTGAAAGTGTATATGTAAGAATTTTTACTCTTTATTCTTGATTTATAATTTTTTAATCAAATAATTATACTAATAAAAAGGTATTTATCAAGAGAAAGGGGTAAAACTCTAGACTTATGCATTCTCAAAGATAAATTATCTTTTTTTTTCTTTTTCTAATCTTTAATTTTTATATTCTTCTAATGAAAAAATCAGGAAAATAACTTTTTTATATTGCTATATTGTTAATCATAATTAAGAATTTCACAAGAAATACAAAGATAAAAAAAATGCTTATGTTACTAACAGGGACCTGCATGAGGCACGCTCATCATGGCTCGTGCTAGATAAATGCCCAGTTGAGGATAGCTCGTGCTATGTTATTATTTGCATCTTAAGTGTAGCTGTTATCTTAAGATTATGCACTCCCGATGGGCTATATATATATATGCAGTAATAAGAGTGTTAAAAATAATTTTCTGAGAGAATTGTGATTTTCTTTTCATGATGCAGATGTCGTGGTGAGTCCTCCAGGAGTTGGGCTGGGCGAAGATGAAGCAGCGATTGCAGCAGAAATAGCTGGAAAAGAACAAACAGAAAACGAAGAAACTAGATCGGAGGAGGTAGAAAATGAAGAGATCGGAAAGGAAGGACCGAGAAATGAAGAGATTGGAAACAAAGGAACAGAAAATAAGGAGACTCGAAGAGAAGGATTAACAGATAATGAAGAGACTGTAGAAAGATCTTCACGAAGCAGCAACATTACAGGTACTGATTGATTTATGGTTAATCCTCATTGAGAATGATTGGCATGATCACATTGTTTTCTTCTGCTTTCTTGTAATAATACAATTAGGACGTGTTTAGCACCTTGAAGAGACGAGAAACAGAATAGGGAGAAAATGCACCAAGGGTGTTGTTTTACTTTCAATTGGAATAAAATTCAAAATTACTTTCATAGCCGCTAATTTTTAACGAACGATTATACGCACAGAGTATATTTTAGTATTTATGCTTTTAGGATTTATTTTTCTAAAGTTTTGTTTTTTTTTAGTAGAATTTATTTTACAAAAGTTGATAAAGACTACAAACACAGTGCGTTTAGTTACAGTGGAAAAATGATAATGGTAATGAGAATGAAAATGGTAATGATAATAGAATGGAAAATAAAATTGATTCATTTGTTTAGTTATAATTTTAAAAATACTATGAAATGGAACATGAATATTTTCATATTGACAAAATTACCCTTATGTTATATATAACACTAATATTTTATATATCAATATAATTAATATGATATATAAAATGTAATATAATGTAAATAATTATAATATTATGAAATATATTATAAGATTATATAATAAATAATATTTCAATTATAATATAATTAAAAATTACAATAAAAATATTATTATGTAACATATGATATAGAATATAATAATATTATTAAAATGGTTAATATAATTATAATATTATAAAATATATTATAATATTATATAAAAAAACAATAATGTTTTATAATATAATTAAAAATTACAACTATATTATATTATATTATATCATCATTATCATATTATATTAAACAAATATATTATAATTAATATATTATATAATTATAACTTGTGCAATACAATATAATAGATAATAATATTAAAATTATGAGGTTATATTAATATTTAATTATATTGATTATTATATTATTA
>NW_010364468.1:0-13531 GCF_000414095.1 Morus notabilis | reverse complement strand
TTTCTTATAAATTCAACCAAACATCATACTCAGATTCCATTTCATTATATTCCTTTCCTTTCCACCTAACCAAATGCACCCTAAGAGAAAAAGAGAATAAAAGTGAGTGATCATTCTTGATTAATTTGAAAAAGAGAATAAAAGTGAGTGATCATTCCTGATTAATTTTAGTTTACGCCCACATACAAGTCTAATTAGTAGTAAGAAATTGACGATTATCATCCTAATCGCTTCAATCGGTAAGATAAATATTATGATTATTTATTCTAAATTAATGTAAATTAATACAATCTATAGAAGTATGTTTAAAAGTTTTAGGAAAATTTTTGTATACACGATCAATTCCAATTTACTTCTATATTGATTTTCTTCTAAAAAGTTTTAAAAACCAATAATTCCAACATTCTCTCTCAATTCTCACACTGGCGATACAAGAAATAAGAAAGTTATGAAAATAAAGTAAGGGACTTTGTAAAGATCTATAGTTTTTTGATTCTTCGATAATCTGTAATGATGTCTCTCTTAGATAAAAACAGCCACTCATCATCTTTTTTTTTTTTTTTTTTTTTTGAGTAAGATAACATGAAATTACGATTTTATCTTGAATTCAAAATATGTAATTAAAAATTCATAAAACCGGATCACCAAAAATGTGATCTAAAATGATTCTAATATGATCGATCTATTATGATTTGATTCTAATATAATCTAAGTCCTAAATCACACATGGAGGATATATATATATATATATATATATATATTACCAAAAAATGTCAAAAACTAAATATATTAACATAAAGAAAAATAAGCATAACATCAAGAAGTTAAAACATAAACGATCAAGTCACTATCAAGTTAAAACAAAAACTAAAATTTTTTTAGCGCAGATAATATAGTAGTTCACGGTATTGGAGAATCAGATTCTAAATCTGATTTAATTTAAACGTTGTAATTGTAAATATGTAATATTCTAGATATAGGTAGATTTAGTTATTAAAATATCCCTCTTCTCTCTAGTCGTCGGTCACCCGACTCTTTTCTCGCCATCAGCATCTCTCCCACCACTTCTTCTCCTGTTCCACCGGCACTATGGCTCAAGAACATCAGCAAATTACTGTTCCCAATCCCACCGACCCTGCTTCACCCCTTACCCTCATAAACATATCCCACCAAAATATAGTAAAACTTACGTCCACAAATTATCTATCCTGGAAGCTTCAAATTGAAGCTATTCTCATAGGCTATGATCTTTATAAATTTATTGATGGAACTCACCCTTGTCCACTGGCCACGATTCGCTTCGCTGACAAGGACACTACAAATCCAGATTTTCTACCTTGGATTCGACAAGACAAATTGCTATTTGGGGCGCATGTTGGTTCAATTTTTGCTTCTTTGATTCCTTTGATTCCTTTGATTCAACAATCTGCAACCTCTCGTGACGCATGGCTCACACTTGCAAACACTTATGCTCGTCCCTCACGTGGGCATATTAAGCAAATAAAGGATTAACTCAAGAATGCAACCAAGGGCTCTCAGACGATTACCAAATATATGCAATTTGTTAAGTGCCGTGCCGATCAACTAGCTGCTCTCGGGAAACCTCTCGACCACGAGCACCTTATTGATAAAATTTTGGATGGTTTGGATGAGGATTATAAATCAATTGCAGATATTGTCCAAGCTCGCGAGACTCCAATTTCCTTTGATGAATTACACGAAAAATTAATTAATCGGGAATTGGTGCTTAAACAATCACAGTCCGTTCACTCCTCATTCCCGGTCACAGCCAACATGGTCTCTGGGCGTTCGGCAAACAACCACCGTCCGTCGAACTACCGCTCCTTCGGTGGTCATCCAACTCCAGGCCCCACGACCTTCTTCCCACCCTCGGCACCAACTTCCTCACAACGCCAATCTCGCCCGTACCTTGGCAAGTGCCAAGGCTGCCGTACTGTTGGACACTCGGTCAATCGGTGCCCGCTCTACCAACTGGTACCGCTCTCCACTGCCTCACCAAACCATGCTCGGTCTCCTGACAATCCACCCACGCGGCCTTCCTCTACTTCTCACAACCGACAGTGGCAACCCAAGGCTCATGTTGCGACATCTTCACCTTCGGATACCCCTACTTGGTTGTTAGACAGCAGCGCCTCCCATCACGTCACAACTGACCTCAACAATCTGTCGCTTCATGCTCCATATGATGGTCCAGATGACATTGTCATCGGTGATGGTACTGGGTTACATATTACTCATTCCGGCTCCACTTCCTTATCCCACTCCCCTCATTCATTTACCTTCCAGAATGTTTTATGTGTTCCTAACATGAAAAGAAATCTTATTTCTATATCTCAATTTTGCAAAACAAATAAAACTTCTGTTGAGTTCTTACCTAATTCTTTTCGTGTGAAGGATCTGCAGATGGGGGCAATTCTTCTTCACGGTCGAACTAAAGATGGCGTTTATGAGTGGTCGACCAAACCTTCCAACTCTACCATTGCGTTTTCTAGTGCCAAGGCCTTTCCTTCTAATTGGCATCAACGTTTAGGGCATCCTTCTAAGTCTATTCTTAGGCATTTAGTTTCAAAATACAAGTTACGTCTTGAGTCTGCATTATCGTCATCTTTTCATTGTACTGATTGTTATTGCAATAAAAGTCATAAATTACCATTCTCTTAATCCACACTTGTCTCTTCCACTCCTTTGCAAATTATATTTTCTGATGTATGGACGTCTCCTGTTCTGTCGTCTGACAATTTCAAATATTATGTTATTTTTGTCGATCATTTCACCCACTACATATGGCTTTACCCACTCAAACGCAAATCAGATGTTAGCTTGATTTTTCCCCAATTCAAAACACAAGTTGAGAATTTCTTCAAACAGAAAATCATTACACTATTCTCGGATAATGGGGGTGAATACACGGGGTTGTCATCCTTTTTAGCCACTCATGGAATTTCTCATCATACATCACCATCACACACTCCGGAACACAATGGTTTTTCTGAGCGTCGCCACCGTCACATAGTTGAAACCGGTTTAGCACTTTTCTCCCACGCCTCTCTCCCACTCACCTTCTGGTCATATGCTTTCCTCATGGCTGCCTATCTAATTAATTGTCTTCCCACCCCTACACTTCAGATGTCCTCTCCATATCACAAATTATTCGGGTGTGCTCCTAATTACTCTAAACTTCGTGTCTTTGGTTGCTTGTGTTATCCATGGCTTCGTCCTTACTCGTTGCATAAACTAGCTCCTCGCTCCATCCCATGTGTATTTCTTGGCTACTCACTTACTCAAAGTGCATACATCTGTTTTGATCCTTCCACCACTAAAATCTATCACTCCTGTCATGTTCGTTTTGTTGAGTCAATATTTCCTTTGTCTGGTGTCAACCCCTTTATTCCACGCTTTGATGAGTCCACTGTTTCCTCTTGGTTTCCGGTCACTCTCATCAACTCGGCCACTCCTGCCACGCCTCCAGCACCCCCGGCTGCGGATCCAACTCCCAACCCTGTGCCGCCTATCCCTCGGCCCTCACCTACCCACGGTCAGAATCCTTTAGCCGAGCCCCCTCTGTCCTCAACTACCACTCTCTCGGCCTCTCTAAACACGACAGAACCGGCCCAACCTCAAGAACCCGAACCTTCACCACCCCACCCTACTGGCCGTACCTCCCCGATTGTCTCTCGTTCCCGCAACAACATCCATAAACTTCTCCAAAAACTTACTCTTTCTGCCCAATTAGCCCAGGAAATTGAACCCACCTCTGTAACCCAAGCTATCAAAGACCCCAAATGGCGCAAAGCGATGTCTGAGGAGTTTGATGCTCTTGTGTGGAACGGCACTTAGGAATTAGTTCCGCCTGATTCGGCTCAAAACATTGTCGGCTGTAAGTGGATTTTTAGAATCAAACGCTTACATGATGGTTCTGTTGATAGGTACAAAGCACGACTGGTTGCCAAGGGCTTTCATCAGAGACCTGGCATTGATTACCATGATACATTCAGTCCGGTGGTGAAGCCAACCACTATCCGTTTGGTTATGTCTCTTGCCACTAGCCACGGGTGGTGCCTCCGTCAGTTAGATGTCAACAATGCATTCCTACAGGGTACTCTAACAGAAGACGTTTTCATGGCTCAACCACAGGGGTTCAGTGACACTGATCATCCCAACCATGTTTGTCGACTGCGCAAAGCTATTTATGGGCTCAAGCAAGCCCCTCGTGCATGGTACACTGAGCTCAAACAGTTTTTACTCACCTCTGGTTTTCTGAACTCCACTGCAGATACTTCTCTGTTTATTTTCCATAGTGATGATGTTATTATTTATCTACTGGTGTATGTTGATGTCATTATCATCACTGGCAACAATGAGTCTGTTGTTCAGCGCTTCATCACATTGCTTTCTCACCGGTTTTTACTCAAGGACTTGGGTGCCTTGACTTACTTTCTTGGCGTTGAAGTACTTCCTCATCCACTCGGCATCATCCTCTCTCAGAGGCGGTACATAGTCGATCTTCTTGCCCGAACTTCGATGACGGATGCTCGACCGATCTCTACCCCTCTGCCGACCACACCTACCTTGTCTCTTTAGTCTGGTGCTGCACTTTCTGATCCTTTTGAGTTTCATACCATTGTCGGCAGCCTTCAGTATTTGTCGTTGACCCGGCCGGACATTGCCTATGCGGTCAACAAGCTCTCCCAATCCATGCATCGTCCGACGAGTGACCATTGGAATGCGACAAAGCGTATTCTACGCTATCTATGTGGTACTATCGATCATGGGATTGTTCTCCATCGTCGGTCGCCTCTTCAGTTACATGCATACTCAGATGCTGACTGGGCTGGAAATAAAGATTATTTTACTTCTACCAGCGCGCTTATTATCTATCTATTGCTACAACTGCTGCTGAACTGCGTTGGATCATTAATCTACTTGGTGAGCTCGGCTTCCCCTCCACTCAGAAACCGGTTATCTATTGCGACAATGTTGGTGCCACTAATCTCTGCTCTAATCCGGTGTTTCACTCACGTATGAAACATGTTGCACTTGATTACCACTTCATTCGTGAACAAGTACAGAATGGTGATCTTTGTGTTACACATGTTGCTTCTGCGGATCAACTTGCAGACGTTCTCACCAAGCCTTTACCCCGCATACGGTTTCATCAGTTACTGCTCAAGATTGGTCTCTCGTCTCGGAGCTCCAACTTGCGGGGGCATATTGGAGAATCATATTCTAAATCTGATTTAATTTAAATATTGTAATTGTAAATATGTAATATTCTAGATATAGGTAGATTTAGTTATTAAAATATTCCTAGAATAGATTTAGTTACTCGATTTGTTTTTTAAATTTTGATTCAGTCTTGTACTATTTATTCTCTCTCATTCAATGGAAAATTAGTGAAGCAATTTTCCCAATTCTGTTAACTTCTATACACGGTACAATACGAGTGCAATCTCAACAATCAACAAAGTGAGCATATTTGTATAGATACAATCGTTAGATGTGTATTTAATTTTGTCAGTTTTGTACATATAATTTTGATTATATTTAATAGGATTATTATTAGGGGTGTTCTTGAATTTTGGGTCATTTTCGGTTGCCTATTGAATTTTAAAATCTCTCACTTTGCCTATTGAATTTTAAATTAATTTTCTTTAAGCCTTTTATGAGAATTTCTGTTAAAATTAATCGAAAAGAAGTTAAGTATAGTCATGTAATTTTTATCTGTTTAATCTTAACAGATATTCAAATAAAAAGAATATGTGATTGTATTATTCTCTTTTTTTTATATATATTTTTAACAAAAATTTTAACAAAAAAAAATTAAGTGAAAATAATTTAAATTTATAAGGTAAAATGAAAGTTCTCAAAATACAAAAGATAAATTGAGAATGATATTAAAGTTCATACTGTTATTACACCAGAAAGGCAAAAAAAAAGGAAAAAAGACACTAAAAATTTGAGCATCCTAATTATCAGTTTACACGCAATTCTATCAAAAACC
The DNA here is from genome assembly GCF_000414095.1 of Morus notabilis. NCBI lineage: Eukaryota > Viridiplantae > Streptophyta > Magnoliopsida > Rosales > Moraceae > Morus > Morus notabilis. The sequence goes on along the minus strand of NW_010364468.1, from coordinate 7,509 downwards.
AAAAAAGCGTAGACGCACCAACGACAACGATTGATCACCGATTAAGCATTTTCGAAAGCTCAGTCAAGGCTCACTGATAAGTACTATATGGCCCTCTTTTCCATTTTATCAGCGTCAAACCAAAATACCTAATAACCATTTAAGTAAGCAATTCTTTTCTTTCCTTCAATAATTTAATTGACTCAATATGTTATAAAATTAATTATGTTTTAACGGGTTGATGAAAATGACATGAAAAGCCTCATAGATTCACTTCTTTCCGCTTTTGTCCTCCGTACGGCTTATATTTCCGACTTTCTTTATAAGAGAAAAAAAAAAAAGGAAATCAGGTTATATAAATATTTAATTGTCACCATAGGAATAATAATACATATAATTACAGCCTTTTTTTGTCGCATTTATTACAGAGATTCTGGAATTTGTTGTTTTTCTTTCTTGTCGAGAATAATTATTATTATTGTTTTTTTTTTTTTGTGCATTTCCGGAGTTTCAGAGGTTCGTGAATTTTCGGGCTTTGTTGTTTCAGGTTTTTTTTCTTCCCAGATCGATCTTAAGCTCATTGTTCATTGTTTTTTTCTTTTATTTTATTGTCTTTTTTTGTATATAATTGATCTGCCATCGCATTCTGTTGATGAAGAATCACGAATGGTTTTGAGGAGGCTTATTTGCGCTTTGATTCTGAAAAAATTGTGGTTGTGAGTTCATTGCCGAAGTTGATTATAATCGACGATTTTTCGAAGGAAATGTGAATTGAGAAGTTTTTAATGCGTGATTTCTCTTGTTTGTTTTGACAATAGTGTGAACTGCTAAATTTAGCCTTGGTTCTCTTTTTATTTTTCTCTGCATTTCCCAGACTGCGCTTTATGATTAAGAAAAACGAAAAAAAGACAGAGAGACGCAGTTGTTTTTGTTTTTTTAAGAAGAACCCATTTATTATGAGATATTTTACAGTTTAAAAGCCTGATCTATATATGTTTAGACAATAACATGAGCTGTTGAATAAGCCTTGCTCTCTCATGTCCTACATTTTTTTTTTCTGTGATTGGGAAACAAAAGAAATAAAGAAAGAAAATACCCATTTATTATTGCAACTTGCATACATTTTCCTGTTGGTTTTTAATATGGCCATTTGCTTTATTTAATTATTTTGCTTACAGAATGAAAGCAGGTTTCTCTGGATTGAGGACTAAAGAACTCACTCTAGTTACCATTCTTCTCATGTGCACGACCGTTTTCGTATGGACATGGAAGAGAACCCCGCTTTTTAGCACACTCCCTGGCCTAGGCCAATTGGAACTAAATCAAGGTTTGCCTCTCTATGCTATATTAAGCTTTCCACTGGACATGCTATATTGGATTTTGTTACTAACATGGCATTGGTGTTTAGATTATAAGTAAGTCTAGGAAGTTTTAGGTGGGATTGGTAATAAACCGCGGATATTCTGTGGATGTGAGCCCCTACCTTATAACTACGGCATAAGGGCGTTTTCTAGATAAATGCCCGGTTGAGGATAGCTCATACTAAGTTAATCTTTTCATGAAAGTTTAGCTGTTCTTTTCAACGTATGCACTGTGGAAGGGGTATATGCATTAATAACAGTGGTAACTATTTTCTCATATATTTTCCATTTGTCTTTTCATGATTCAGATACTGTGGTGAGTCCTCTTTCAGTTGGTTTGGATGAAGATGAAGTGGCGATTGCATTTAAAAGAATTGGAAAAGAACAAACAGAAAAGGAAGAAACTAGAACAGGGGGGATAGAAAATGAAGGAAACAGGAAAGATGAAACAGAAAAGGGAGAAACAAGAAAAGAAGAAACTGAAAATGAAGAGACTCGAAAAGGAGGACCAGAAAATGAAGAGACTGGAAAAAAAGGATCAAAAAATAGGGAGGCTCGAAAAGAAGGAACAAAGAATGAAGAGGCTGGAAACCAAGATACTGAAAAAGCAGCAGCTCCAAGAGGTTCTGTACAAAAATCTTTGCGAAGCAGCAACATTACAGGTATCAATATATTGGTAATCCTTATTGAGAATGATGGCAAGAAATTGTCTTCCTTTGCTTTCTTGTGATAAAACATTTAGGACATGTTTACTTGTCACGAATGAGAAAGTGAAAGGGAGAAATTGTGTTTACTTACAAAATGAGGGATGCTAATTTAGTGGGGGCCACATGATGTAGGTAGTGAGGAAAGGAAAACCAAATCCTAAGTTATCCATGGTATTGTTTCGCTTACTTCTGGAATAAAATTCAAAATTACTTTTGTAGCCTCTAATTTTCAACTAATAATTATAGGCACAAGTATATTTTAGTACTTAAGCTCGTAGGATTTATATTCCTAAAGTCGGTAAACTCTGGAAAGGGAATTCGATTGTTTCTAATTTCACTTCATAATAGGTATATAAACATATTCCTTTTGTTTCCAACACCTTTCTCTTTCTAGATACACTCCACTTACAAGTTAGTAACATGCCCTTATAAAATACTTCACTACAACAAATCACAAAAAAGGGATTCTGGTTCCTGACTAGCTCTGCACATGCGAATTTATCATTTGGGAGGAAGAATGAAGATAATTTGACTGCACATAATGCAAGTCAAGGTTTTCTCCTTTTCTAAATTTTATTTTCTAGGAGTGGCTTGGTTTTTGCACTTTTCAAAGGTACTTAAAGTTTAATTAAATGAATATTCCTAGATTAGTTCTTTCCCAATGTCTTTCTGAGGATGGATGTTTTCGTGTGCTTAAACTGGCAATCCAAGTATGGAGAGCGACCTTAATTATCTCAGCAATATATCTTTGTTTAGTTTTAAAGAGGATGGCTGAAATCCCAAGAGATGCTTTATTTGGTGTTTGCACGCTCTTTTTGGTTGCCACAGCAGTTCATGAACTTGAATACGTAATGCATATAGCAGCCTGGTAATATGATAATGATATTGGTTTCCTGAACACACTGGTAACTAAGTGATATTAACTGTATTATTAGCGGGATTCTTATCAATCAATCCTACTGCATTAAATATAATAGTGATATGATTTCTTTTGCACCATGTTCCATATTGCTCCAGTTAGTTGCATGATGTAGTAATTAGTCGATGTAAGAGTCGCTTCAATATATGTGTTTTTTTTTTTTTGAAAGAACACTGATGAACTTTTTGTGTTTTGTTTTTCTGTTAATCTTAATCTAGCCTGCAATTATGCTAAAGGAAAATGGGTTTTAGACCATAACCAGTCTTTATATTCTGGTTTCGGCTGTAAGCAATGGCTCTCATGGATGTGGGCTTGCCGATTGACGCGTCGTACAGATTTTGCCTATGAGAAGCTCCGGTGGCAACCAAAAGATTGTGAACTGGAAAATTTTGAAGGTTCCAAGTTCTTGAAAAGGTATTTTGAACGTTTTAAGGAAGTTATAATAACGGTAGAGTTTCATATATTTGATGGAAGTCAAAATCAATGAATTCAGCCTATTTCCTCCATAATTATTGTTATTGGTGTTGTTGTTATTATTATTATTATTCGTTTGTCTGCCCTAGCCTCACGGAATTATCTTTGGTCCTTGATTACCTTTTGTGCAATGCTCAAATTATTACTCAATTAGTCTCAATTAAGTTCTGTGGTATCTTCCGTTTAAACTCTCTTTAACCAGTGGGAGGGACACAGGGTTTTGTCACCCGAAAAGACTTGGGGATGTGGTTTCAGTGATAACACTTTTGTTGTTTTTATGCATGTCTTTATGGTCCATCTGTTCCACCTTTAAGAGAACATACACTTTTTGTTCGATGCTTCTGAATGCCCATGGTTATCACCATTCCGACCTACAACCTCGTTTGGTTTGGCTTACATTTCCACTTGTTTTGCCTCCCCTTTTACTTCCACATTCTTTCTTTGGTTATTCATTTGCTTTTGGAGTAGCCAAAAATATGTATCAATATGATTTTATTTTTATACAGGATGCAAAACAAAACTCTTGCTTTTGTCGGAGATTCATTGGGCAGGCAGCAGTTCCAATCTTTAATGTGCATGATCACTGGCGGTAAGGAGAGGGATGATATCGTCGATGTTGGTGAGGAGTACGGAATTGCTCAAGCCCATGGTAATGCCCGCACTCAGGGGCTTGCTTTACGGTTTTCTAGCACCAATACCACCATAATCTACTACTGGTCAGCAAGCCTCTGCTACATAGAGCCTATGAACAAGACAAATCAAGACACAGATTATGCGATGCACCTTGATCGACCTGATGCATTCTTAAGCCAAAATATCCACAAAATTAATGTCTTGGTTCTGAACACCGCACACCATTGGAATCGCGGAAAACTTAAAGCGAACCGTTGGATAATGCATGTCGGTGGTGCACTAAACACGGACAAGAATTTACAAGAAATTTGGAAGGCTAGAAACCTGACAGTTCACACTGTCATCAATTGGGCGAACTCACAGTTTCCAAAGTATCCAGACTTGAAAGTCTTTTACCGTAGCATCTCACCTAGGCATTTTGTTGGTGGCGAGTGGAACACAGGGGGTAGTTGTGACAATACCACTCCGATGTCAATAGGCAAGGAAGTTGTAGAAGACGAGTCTAGTGATCCTGTCGCCGCTTCCGCAGTCAAGGGAACAAGGGTAAAGCTCTTGGACATAACGGGTCTCTCCAAGCTTAGGGACGAGGCTCATATATCCCGATTTCGAGGACCACCCAACTCCACGGCATCGGATTGTCTGCATTGGTGTCTACCAGGTGTTCCAGATATGTGGAACGAAATTCTTTTTGCACAATTATAGCCTCTTCTAGTTCATTCTTTGCGAAAATTTCACAAAATGCTTGAACGGGTAAAATGGTAGTATTGACGGTGTCTGAGGGCGAGGGCCTATATCATGATGGAAGTGCTAAAGACGGTAAGTCAACAAAGCATAGAGCCCAAATTTGATTTGTAAAGGAAATGGCAATCATACGGTTTTATAGGTATTTCGTTATTTGGAGTACTCATAGTGTTGGGGTTGGTAGTTATAGTTTGTTGTAACAGTGGTTGCTAAGAATATTTAGCTCTGCGTTTTGCTTATTTTGCGCTTCCTTGATTGAGCATTGTTGGAGAAATTAGAAAGCGCTAGTGTAGATGTGTGAATAGGCCATTCTTGAACTCAGATTTATTTTGAGCTTTTCTACGCACTTTACAATGAAAAATCTTTGGAGGAGAAAACATGGAATCAATTCTTGAGCACTCTCTTTTTGAATAGATTGTAGAGTTTCCTAAGTTTGTAACAGAAATAAACCTCGAGGCCTTTGGAGGTGCTGAATTATTTATCCCTAATGGTTTCTTACATACATAATTTTCATCATTTTTGCTACATATGGGTTATGCATGTTAGTACTTACTGGTGGTATGCAATTTTCTCATAACACTAGTTTCGAGCACTTTATTTATTTATTTGAAAAAAAAAATCTATTTATCACTAGTGATGATAGAATTACCGTAGCATAACAGTCTATTAAATTTCTATTTTTGGTAATTATTAATAAAAATAATAATTATTAAAAATTGGTCTATATATATGTATATAAAATATAATTTCGTCTTTGTGGACACGAGTAATCAAGAATTTGTTCTTTCGGAGTAAAACTCAAGAAAAGTTTGAACTCAAGTTACAACGGGTTTGTTCTCTTGCCGTTTTTAAGTTAGATGACTTGAGTGTAGATTTTGAGTTATAACTTGAGTTGAAGTTGTAACTTGAGTTTGTGTTTGGTTGTGTACATTTGAGTTATGGTTTGAGATAAGAATCTTTTTGAATTTGTGTTTGAGTGAGTCAAAACTTGAATTTGTATTTAGATAGTATTTTAATAAAAACTCAATGGTGATGAAAAATTTTAATAGGGTATATGGGTAGGGTTTTATTCGTCTTTTCGTTGTCAACGCATAGAAAAAAAAATTATTTCAATCAGAATTAAAACAAAAAAGTTATAGCATTTTTAAGAATAGAAAAAATACTGTTCATTAATTTGAGTTCGAGTTTTTGAACTCGAGTTGAAGGGAAAACTTGAACTCGAGTTTTAGGCCCAAACAAGAGTTCAAACTTAAAAGAGCATAAACTTGAATAAAGTTGTAACTCGAGTTGCTTTTTTTGAGTTTTTGACTCAAAAACTCAACTGCCAAACAGTCCCCACTTTATTCAAGTTCATGTTCGTTTGTAAAATTTGAGTTTGAGTTTGAGGCTAAAATCTGAGTTCAAGTTTCCTCTTCAACTCAAGTTCTTAAACTCAAATTCAAGTTAATGAATAATATTTTTTTTATTCTTAAAAACGTCATAACTTTTTCGTTTTAATTCCGATTGAGATATTTTTTTATGCGTTCACAACGAAAAGACGAATAAAACTCCACTCATATACCATATTAAAATTTTTCATCACCATTGAGTTTTTATTAAAATACTATCTAAATATAAATTCAAGTTTTGACACACTCAAACACAAACTCAAATAAATTTTTAATTCAAATCATAACTCAAATGTGTACATCCAAATACAAACTCAAGTTACAATTTCAACTCAAATTATAACTCAAATTTAATTTAAGATCTATACTTAAGTCATCATAACTCAAAAATACGACCGAACAAACCCCAAATCTCTCCATGTGTCAATACGTCCCGTTGTTTCCTCCGAGGACCAAGTCTTTCTTAGCCAAGTGCATTTTATTTTATTTTTGGTGAAGACTACGCGTTTATTATTTGTTCGTCGTATAGGGGGATGCAATCATGCAAACCAAGACTACACGTAAGTTTCACGTCATAGTCAGTTAATGCTAAATCATAAATCTTTTTTTTCTCTTAATTATATAATATCTATCACTGTTTGGATTTAATTGACCATCACTTATGCTATAAAATAATTAGCAGAAAGTTTGAGCTACCAAAAAATAAAATAAAGATACGTGTCCCTTTTCTTTGTTGACAGGTTAACCCGTGGGGAAACAAGATAAAGTATTAAAGTTGATTATAAAAGAGATGAGGAGGATATTGGAACTTTCCTTCATCATTAAGGTTAAAGTAATGTTATTATTTAGTGAGATTGAGCCTCATTCATTTATCTGCACCGCACAAAACTTGGCCAATATGTAATAAAACGATAGAAGCTTCCTTTATAATAAGAAACCTAACTTCATATCTACACTGGGCCATTTCAAGTCCCACTCCGCCCTTTGATAAACAAAGAAATTTACATAAAAAAAAAAAAAAGAGAGACAAGTTTTTTTTTCTTGAAAAATAAATACTAAAAAAATACAGAGAAGAGAAGATCCATATATGTAATGTCATTCTAAATATCCTGAATCGAATCTTGTCTCGGTGTCGCTTTAACGTTCCTAATAAATTGTGTGTAATTTTTTTAAATCGTTCGTTTTACATAAATAATTGTGAATAATAGTGGGGATCACTTCAAAAAATGAAATAGTAGTACGTTTGCTTTTTTTTTTATATTTGAGGAATAATAGTAATGATTCTAAATTGGTAAATCAATAGATAA
>NW_010364467.1:0-1666 GCF_000414095.1 Morus notabilis | reverse complement strand
TGATGTACAATGTCTTTCAATTGTGGATACGCCTCAAAATCTTCTAACTCCATCCATATATGTCTCCGAAAGTCGGTTCGTCACATAAATCTAACTCTTATCCATATCTGACATGGTAGTAAATTTACGAATTAAAGGTTGGTGCCTAATGTCTGCTGGCTAAACAAATGCAAACAAATGTCTGCTAGCGAACTGCCACTTCAGGCATCAATATAGTATAATACAGTCAATAGTCAATTTTTTTCAACTTTGCCAAATGTCCTATTAATCCGAATGACCGGAAATCAACTTACGAAAAGCCAGGAAGCAACTTAATCCGAATGACCGGAAATCAATGTCAAAGCCATGAAGCCAGGACGTCAAAATAAAATAAGAATACAACTTCAAAGAAAAAAAGAAAAGCATATATCCAATACAGATTCTTGTCCTAAAGGCTCAAAATAGATTCAAACTTATTCAAACTGATTCTAGTCCTAAAATGCTATAAAAATAAAAACTTTTCCACGGAAAGAGAGGGAGATAAAACTGACCAGAAATGAGGAGGCGTTGATGGTGAGGGGAGAGATCTTGGGTTTGTCGGCAATGACGACAATCGGCGGAGGCGACAGTGACAATCGGCGGCGGCGACAGCGACAATCGAAGGCGGCGGAAGCGGGAATCGAAGCCTACAACACCGAGAATCAGCAGCTAGAGAGAGAAGGAACGAGAGAGAGGAAGAAAGGCGGAGGAATTTCTGGCAGAGATGCGAAGATGGCGAAGTGTTTCCGAATAAGGGGAAGAAGGGCTTCTTCGGGCGGCCGAGTTTCTGAGGCAGAAGGGGAAGGGCTTTTTTTGTTTTAATGAAACTGATGTGTGCGTGTTTAATTTTTAAGGTTAAATTGATTTTCCCACCAAAATTTCATTTTTTATTTTGTTACCAAAAAAATGTTTTAGTTCTTTTGGTAGCAAAAAATTTCTTTTTGCCACCAAAATACGAATTTGGTAGCAGAATCATGTTTTCTGCTTGTGACAACCCTCTTACACCATCTCCTTCATAGCCTTATTTTCATACTATTAATTCTAAGGACGTGCCACAATCACTAACCTTCACCTGTGTCTTACGTAAAACTATGGTGTTTCAAAATTTTTGCTAAAATAAAATTTCGTTAATACACTATTCCTATCAAGTTTTCTAGCGACAATTAAAATTATACAGTCATCCAACATTTATGAGTTTAACTCCAAAATATATATGTTTACAAATCTAAAACAATCTGTGTACAGCTTCTTTGGTCCAACCATATGTACAGCAGTCAACGAAGCCAGCTCCCCTGCTTATTGTTCTGCTTTGTTCTTACCTTGTCCTACAGCACAGAGCAAACTTTAATGGCTTTAAGCTCAGTAAGTAGAGCTACAATTACACAATCTTACTTTAACATACATATGCATGACAGCATCTTAGGTAACTTATGACAATCAATTCCTACACTTTATGCACGTGTACTACATATCACTAGGGCCCTCCCGGTACTACCGCCGGCTTTTTCACAATCTGGCCACATGCTAATATCTCAAATCACTATATCAGGTTCCCCATCATCACCCACCTGGTTGAAGGGATCGGCCAGCGCATTCAAAATCACAATATAGTCTCTGTCATCACCCACTTGGTTCGAGAGACTTGTGC
>NW_010364466.1:0-488 GCF_000414095.1 Morus notabilis | reverse complement strand
CCCGCTCAATGTAATGCTTCAGTCTCTGGCCATTAACTCTGAATATTCTCCCATCGCTTGGTCCTCGACTTCGACATCACCGTTGGGAAAAACTTATTTCACAACAAATGGACCAGTCCACCGCGACCTTAACTTACCTGGGTGGAGATGCAAACGAGAGTCATAAAGATGCACCCGCTGATTTGGCTCAAAATTTTTTCTCAGGATCTGCTTGTCATGAGCCGCTTTCATTTTTGCCTTGTAGATCCTAGAGTTGTCATATACGTCGTTCCTTAACTCCTCAATCTCAGATAATTGGAGCTTTCTTTGAATACCTGCAGCATTGAGATCAAAGTTAAGGGCCTTGACAGCCCAATAAGCTTTATGTTCGAGCTCGACAGGTAAATGACAGGCTTTCCCAAAGATAAGCCTATAAGGAGACATCCCAAAAGGGGATTTATAAGCAGTGCGGTATGCCCAGAGAGCATCAAGAAGACGTAAGGACCAAT
>NW_010364465.1:0-1286 GCF_000414095.1 Morus notabilis | reverse complement strand
TTTCCCATCATTCACAGAAACAAATGCATGAGAAATAAAATTAGTACTCTTTATGTTACTGTAATAACTAACATTTAGCAAGCTTTAAGACTCTCATGATTCTTTGAAATGCCTCAACATTCTGTTTTATTGTGTGCTGGTCCTCAGATCCTCCAGCGTAGAAATTATAGTACATTTTTGGAAGGACCATCCTTGCCAATTCTTGGAACTCGTTCACATTGACAGGTTCAGCTGCCATTTTAACTTGTATAAATAAATGTACGTAGATCTTGAGTTTCTTGTATTCCAATCAAGTCATCGGACTAAATTTCCTTGTAATTTAGTTTCTTTAAGAGTTAGAGGCTTTAATTCTATACTATAGCTAGCAATAAAAATGCGGAAGGAAAAAAAAAAATTAATGTAAGGTCAATCCGCACGTTATCTGTACATAAGACAATAATGGTCAGGGCAATAATTACACTCCACAATTTGACACACAAAAAGAACCTAACAGCTAATATCAGTACCTTAATGCCATAGCAATTTGAAGGAAAAACATTATGGATCTATTGGAACACTTCATGTTCTAGATATTAAGTAACACAAGAAAAAATTGATCTTTATGAATTATGATCAGAAACAAGTTAAAGGACACACCTTTGGAAAAAAAGAAAAAAAAATCCGGCATTCTTCTTGGGACTAAGAGTATGTAAAAAGCTGCAAATGTAACTGCACTGATCAGTATGAAAGTTAGTGCTGAGTTTAGTTAATCGGATGGATAAGCAAATTGCGGTGAAGATTAAATATCACCTTCCCTATATGTGGACAAAAGTATATCTATGTACATATTTTCTGTCGGGATTGAAAAAAAAAATGTCGGATCAAGTTTGTATAAAGAAAAGAAAACAAATCAGACTACTATTTCAAGCTTTTAATATGTGCTTTTTCTGTGGTCGTTTGTAACACCCATTTTTATAACTGACAAAATTCCTAGAAATAGACGTTAGGAATTAACTTGAATAATGTTATGGTATTATAACTAATTAACTCTAACATCACACGACGAGGACTCGAGATGCTAAGAACAAGTTCATGCCATTTTATGGAAATTCTATATGATTTCAAATTTATTTTCATGATTTTATGAATTTGTATGATGCTATGATTTGATGATATGTTCTTTTATATGACATATGTACACACACGTACAATAGGATGAAAGATGGCATATTCATAGTTGGCTTATAAAGCCTTATTATAGATATGTTTTGGATTTTTCATGGTCAATAAAGGAGAGTAATCTGCAT
>NW_010364464.1:50515-58878 GCF_000414095.1 Morus notabilis | reverse complement strand
TTTTTTTTTTTTTTTTAATTGATGCAAATGCAAGATCAGGACTTACAAAATCATTTTCTAGTTAAAAGATCTACACGATACAGAATAAGTCTGCACATTGACAAATCATAAAAACAGAATAGGTCAAAGTTTGCTTTTCTTTATTTTGGCCCCCATGTTCAGTGTATGGATCAGGGTAAAAGCAAGAGTTCATTGTTGCATGAGTGTAAAATTTCAATATGCTAATTGGTTACTGTCACCTGCTACATTGACTAAACTTTCCTATTGGTTGCCACCCAATTTAGCATATATTAACATTTTTGTATTTTTATTCTAAAAGTAGACGGAAGAAAATTGAACTGTCATCATTTTAGCCGGCTCCTTGGCCATTTTTTTGAAGTTTTGATTCTTTCAACTAGCTGAAAATTGTCTCTCTTACTTGTACTGAACATATTCTCATAATCTATCTTACAATTGTCTACGGTTGAAGAAGAATGGAGGTGCCTTGAATAACTTCCCTAATTTTGATTTTCTTAACTTCTGTGATTATGTGAGATTGGAATGTGAAGTTGATGGGAGTTTACATGTTTGCCCAATTGCCCCCTGCAGGGACATTTGCACACCTACAGATTCTGCGACAACGTTTGGACTTTCATCTTGCAGGATGCTCTGTTTAAGAATGAGGATACTCAGGAAAATGTGGGTCGGGTGAAAATCGTGGCATGCGATTCAAAGCTGCTCACACAATAGGGTGTTGACCATTGGAGAGAGAACGCTAAATAAGTCTTATATTCTGTTGGTATGGTAGTACTGAAGAGGGTAAGGAAGAACATGAGAAAACAACAAAAAGTCTCCATTTACTTGCAGGAACTGGCGACTTTGCGAGAGATTGAGCTTGAAATTCCGCCCTTTTTACCTTGACACGGCTATATTTGTTTATGTGATATTGATGATGTTGTGTGATTTATTTAATGAATATTGCTAGGTTTCATTCAGTTTGCTTTTGAGATTGAGAAGACAACAGTTCGCAGACCAAATTGTAATATGAGGTGTATACTTTGTACTCTGAATGATGCTAACTGGCAAACTGCGCTGACGAGAATGAAATCTGCTGCTGTTTCTTGAGAAATTTGTGGAAGGAGTTCCAGGTTTTTTTGCCAATGAAAGACGGGGTTAAAAAGTTCTTTTTGGTAGAAATGCCATAGATGAGGTTAAAAAGTTGAAAGCTTGAAAAGTTGTTTCAGCTTTCAGTTTTTATGATCGAGGAAAACCTTTTAACAGTCAAGAAAAAACAAAACAAAGGAAGAAAATCACTACTGTTTTTACTTTTTCCCCTTCTTTCTTCCGCAAGAAGGGAAACCCGTTTCACCAAATCTCAAAATAGTTTTATCGACGTTGGTTCATTTGAATTTTTAGTTCCAAAAAACAAATCTGCTTCCTGAAAACAGGGATTAAAGTTTGGGTTTGAATTTATACGCGAGTGTAGTTTAAACTGACGTTTGATAGCGTAAAGTCTAGACAATAGATATTTAAATCATATTAGAACTGTGGATTTTTAAAGTTAAGTTTGACTTTCAATTTTAGGTTTAATGAACCTTAAATTTAAATTTAAGTTTAAAATGTTGTGCAACTAAATAAGTGTTCCGATCACATTTTTTAAATCTTCTAACTAAACAACTCAGTAAAACTATCTAGCTCTGCAGTCCACACATAATAAGCAAAATGTGGGTCCCACTGAGGTGGAATTCACTTGTTCTGTTTCATGAGAATAATTATCATGATTCACTTCAATTTGATCTCAAAATTGAGATGCAACTTCTGCACAAAAGTAAGATGATGAACAACAACCTCTAAAATTATTGCCTCGTCAACGACCACATTATTAGTCAAACAATAATGGACCAAGCCATGAGCACCAGATTTTTCAGGGAAATTATCACATTAGAATTGGTAACCCCTTAGTTCCAAATTACTCCAAAGTTCAAACCACTCACTACTACTTTTCTTACATCTTTCATTTATCGAAATTAATAAGCTAAAAGCCATCTTTGTTAGTTTTCAACATTCATCACACGAATTAAGAGGTTGTTTTTTTACAACGAAATTCTAAAAAAATTTGAACTCAAGTTACAACTTTATTTAAGTTCATGTTATTTTGTAAAATTTGAGTTTGAACTCGAATTTGAACTCGAGTTTGGAGATAAACTCGAGTTTAAATTTTCTCTTCAACTCGAGTTCATAAACTCGAATTCAAATTAATGAACAATATTTTTTCTATTCTAAAAAATGTCATAACTTTTTCGTTTTAATTCTGATTGAGATGATTTTTTTTTCTATGCATTTACAACGAAAAAGACGAATAAAACCTCACCCATATACCCTATTAAAATTTTTCATCACCATTGAGTTTTTATTAAAATACTATATAAATACAAATTTAAGTTTTGACCCAACCAAACTAAAAAAGATTCTCAATTCAAATCATAACTCAAATGTGCACATTCAAACACAAACTCAAATTACAACTTCAACTCAAGTTATAACTCAAACTCAACTCAAAATCATCATAACTCAAAAATGCAAAAGAATAACCCCTAAAACTTCTCTTAATTGTGAGCACAGTGCACTATAACTTTGTAATTGCTCTAACTGGCACTGTTAGACGTTTATAATTTTGCAAACTGGTCCTACAATGGTTTGTGAATTTTTATGTCAATGGAAGGCAGATGTCAATCTTTAATCTAGAATGTGTGAATCTATGATTTTATTAAGCCTCAATTAACCTCAGCTTAATTTTTTTTAAGAAAAAATTATGTGTCAAGAAAATAGAAAAAAAAAAATCTAAGGACTTGCTCAACCCTCCCTGGCCCACCCCACAATGACAATGTCTTTCCTCGCAAGACTTTGACGACTTATAAATATCCAGAAATCAAAGTCTAGATTTCATCTTCTAATTGATTTGATTATTATTTTTTTATTATTTTGATTGATAAAGCAGTTTTTCCTTACACGACCTTTTCGTCGCCTCATATAAAAAAGATAAAACCAAAAGCACAAGAAGTTTTTTGTGTGGACTCCCCTCAATTTTACACGTTTGTTAATTTTTAATCTTAGTAATTTATTTTTTAAACTTTAAATTTATTGTAATTCGGCTTAAATTGAAAATGAAGTTAAAATTTTAAACAGTTTTTTTTACGTGAATATTTAATAAGAATAATTTTAGTCTTTTTACATTCCCATATACATATGATGAGTAAAACAAATTTTGAAATTGGGGAACCCGAAATTTTCTCTAAAAATTGTTAACTCTCATTTTCAAAGAAATTTTCACTTATAATGTGTATACGGGGACCAATTTAATACAAAAAGAATAAAATTAGTCTCATTAAACGTTCACGTGAAAGAAACTGTTTAAAACTTTAACTTCGTTTTCAATTTGGACCAAATTACAATAAATTTTAAAGTTAAAGGATTAATTTACTAAACGCGTAAAATTGAGAGGATATCCGTGAAAAAAAAAATTAGGAAAAGAAGAAAGAAAAGGCTCTTGGAGTGTACAAAGCGACGTGCATCTCCGAATATTCCCATTGCTTTTCCCCCCCCCTCCATTGCTCGCCTTTCTTTTGATGTATCTTTGGCCAAATGGACAAATAATTTTCATAGATCTTCAATTTCTATTCATTTATCTTTTTTTTAGTTTATTACATCATATCATACAAACTGTCGTACCAAAAACACCTCTTCTTCTTACTTATTTTATACAATACAAGATCAAACCCGCATTCTATATCTAAATCCCATTCCACCCAATCTCTCGATGCTTCTATACAAGCAATCTAGGCTCTCCCTCGTACTCTTTGAATATAGTAGTAGGAACAGAGAAAATACCTGTATTTTTTTTCTACTCTGTAAAAAAAAACAGACCCAAGGCTAAGTTGCTATTCACATTAAGTTTTCAGTTTTAGGTTTCTACAGTAAAAAATTCTCAGAAAATGTCACATTTCTACTCGAATTAAAAATTCGAATCCACAAAATAAACGAGACATTTTAAAGTAATTCTCTAGTCCATTCGCACTACCTATGGGCTATATTCTACTTGTTGAGAAATAGAACTGATGATTTTAAGAAGTGCCTATCATCTTGAAAGTTGGGAATAACTTTTTATTTTTTGAAGATGAGTTTGGTCTTTTTTTTTTTTTTTTTTTAAGATGAGTTTGAGTTGACCATCTTTGCACACCGGCTCAGACAGATGATCAACAATCACCCATGTACTCTAGTAATCCAGTAGTTCACCGAGCCTCTAATTATCTAATTTATCTATTATCTATTTCATATGTAAGAGTGTGTTCTTCTTTCATTTTTTTTTTTGAAATATATTTCAAATCAAACAAATACCAACAATATATGGACTCGTACAACTTAAAATCACGATCCCAATAAACAATTGGTTTCACAAATAAACTCAATTTTAAAGAGAATAAAGAATTCAATGGAGCCATTTTATAAATAATTTCTAATAGAATTATTGGCCCGACACTGTTTTGTTTTGTTTGTTTTTTTGGAAGAACGAGTTATGATAAAATACGTCTTGTTTATCTCGATGTAATGGGTGGAATGGCTACTCACAATTTCAAAAATATTTACGATTTTTCAATACCTTATCAATAGTGTACCGAGACGTATTTCGAGTTTCAAAATCGAACACTCAAATAAATACGCCTACCACTCAACTTGTCTCTTTTGTTGCCTTCTATGGCTGGTTTCATTCTTTAATTGTTCATTCTCGTCATTAAGTTATTTTTAACTAGTAATTATTGCATTGAAGCATGTATTGCCATGTTTCAACCATTTGAACCTAAAAATTCAATTTAAATGGTAGTTTAAGATTCAAATTGATGTTTGGTAGATAAATGAATGATGAGAAAAACAATTTGCTTTTTACTTTTTTTCTCTCTCTTCAATTTTAAACTTAGAAATGTCATACATTTTTGTTTCAATTCCGATTGATATAATTTTTTTTTTATATTTTCAATGTGTTCATAATGAATAGAGGAACAAATCCATCCATAGTACATTTAAACATGCCATTTACAATTTTTTGTAAAAAAAATTTGTTACAAAATTATAATTAAGTTTTCAATATTTTATCTAAACACATATTTTTATTCTCAATTTAAATTATAATTTAGTTTTATATATAAATATCGATATGAATCATAATTTAAATTAAATCACTACCATTCAAATGACGAATAAATAAGGCCATTGATTTAAGTAAAATATAATATCATGGCATGTTATTTTAGTAGTGTTAAATAATATTACCAACGCATTACATATAGATTTATTGTTTTCTTCACACTACGCAATGTATATTTTTTATATTTTTCTGACATTCTTTAAACTCTGTACAAATTTACATTGCAAACTCACGAGATCAATTTCAACCGATATTACTCCGAAATGTTTACATGCAAAACATTTTTTGACACCTCAAAATACCGAAATTTCAAGCGAATTTTTCAAAAATTTAACAAAAGTTATCCATGAGCGAGACAACTTCTATTTTTCTCGGAATTTAACCCGATTTTATTATTATTATTATTATTATTATTATTATTATTATTATTATTATTATGATGCTCTCATCCTCTCACTATCTATATATTTCAAAATATTTCTCTATTTTTCGCTTAAAATTAAAACGTTATTTCTTATTTTTCATCTCCGTCCAAGAGAACAGGGGAAAAAAAAAAACCCTTCAAGAGAATACTAGCAAAAAAGAAAAAAAAAAAAAACAGCAATAATATTTTTTTGCTACGAACAGAAATAAATATTTATATTGTGTTGTACTCGCAACACAACACAGCACCAGCGACCTTCACAAGCCCCACAACACCCCCTTTTTCTCTTCGCTTTGGGGTTTCGCTTCTCTCCTCTTTCTCTCTCTCTCTCTAAAATCCCCTTCATACTTCTCTCTCCTCCGAGCCCTCCCTCCAAACTTCGGATGTGTATGCGTCCACCCACTCTCTCTCATTCCTCTCTCAGGTACTGTCGCGTTTGTATTGTTTATATCGGTGTATCTATTCGTTTCGTATTGATCAAATTTTCTTCCCTCTTTTTTTTTTTTCCCTCAATTAATCATTCAAAGTTTTTGCTTTTCTCTGCCGTGGGTTTAGAGTTCAGCTTTTAACCCAATCCACGATTAGGTTTCTGTTTGTTTTCTTCTTTTGATTACTATTATTATTGAAATTGTTATTTTTTATTTATGTTTTTTATTTTTATTTTTATTTTGGTGCAGTAGTCAATAGTAGAGAAGCTGGGGTTGAGAATTCATGGCAGCCCCAAGATCGAGCTTGCCCTCGAGGCTTCGCCAACTCCTCTCCGGCGATGGCGGTTTCGGTCCATCTCTCAAAATAGACTCGGACCCAGTGAGTTTTTTTTTTTGTTTTTTTTGTTTTGGGTAATAACAACGCTTTGTGTGAGATACTGTGAACATGTTTGTTGAAATCTGTGTTCAATCTATATCCGGTTCTACTTTTTTTGTTCTTTTTCTTTTTAACGGTTTTATGGGAACCTCAGTGCTGACTTCGAAAAGCCCTAAGGTTTTTGTTTGACCCTGCAAAGTCAGAATTGATTGGACAGAGATAATTTACTGTCTGTTTGAATATTGCACTTCATATATATGTATATATTTACTGTATTTTGTTCTTCTTGCGTGGTAATTTGGGTGATGGGTTTGTGAGAGAGGTGATTATTCGCTGATTAGAGTGTCGGTCATTTGATTTTGATTATGTTAGTTTGGGTTTGTACTGTCAAGGCCTAATTTTTCCCCAGAAAAAAGTCTCTAAGTGTTGGTACCTTTTGCATAATTTGTGATAGCTCATGTGTGATTTGTTGGTGGTGATTTTTTACTTGTTTATTTATTCGGGAAAAAGATTGGGGGGTTTGAGCTTTGAGGGGTGGCGGGAGTGGGGGTGGGGTTTTTTCAAGTCATATTTTTGTTGTAGGAAGTGAAAACATTCATGCGGGGAAATAAAGATAAAATTGTATGTATATGGCTTCCCTGTGAATTCTGAAATGTTGTTGACTTGTTACTTCTATTGTATTTGCATTTCCTTTTATGGTTTTATCTCTAATTCTTTTTGTTTGATGCCCATGCTGCCATTTCAACTTGGTTGCCAATTTAATTTGATATAATAAACGCCTTTTCCTTGAGATGATCTGGGGTTGAATGTTGTTTCACTTATGGAGGTGCTCATTATAGCAAAGCTCATTTTTGTATTTAGCTCATTATTGAATTACAGAATTTTGTATTAGCCTTTTCGTTTAGAAACTTCAGTTGGTGAATAGTTTAGTTATTATTGTTTGCTTATGTCGTAATCTTATGTTTTGTGTTCCTTCATCTCACTCTCATTATGTAGTCCTCCTGAAGCTACTTTATTCAATATCTTTTTGTTTTTTGTTTCTGTGCTTCTGTAATTGCATATCTTGGAAAGTAGGATTTGACTGTTGCCAATCCCTCCAAATTAGTAACAATGAACCATTTGGCCAAAGACAATATTAGTTTTTGCTGGATTTACTAGTGCAATTATACTATGTAATGTGTGCTGATATTAGTGGTCATTTTCATGGTTGTTAATTTTGAAGAAGTAAATGGTGATTTGACGTCTGTCAATTATGTGGTGCCTTTTTACTCTTTCATAGACGATACATACATAAAAGCAATACATACCGTTGTTAACAGTATGCTTTTCATTGTTCACAGCCTCCTAAAGTCAAAGCCTTTATTGACAAAGTTATACAGTGTCCATTACAAGATATACAAATACCTCTCTCTGGTTTCCGTTGGGAGTATAGTAAGGTGGGTATATCTGATTTTGAGTGTGAAAGTCTTTACGTTTTTATTCTTGAACTAATATGTTGCTTTTACTTTCAGGGGAATTTCCACCACTGGAGGCCGCTTTTTCTTCATTTTGATACGTATTTCAAGACATACTTGGCTTCTAGAAATGACCTCCTTTTGTCAGATAGAATATTGGAAGATGACAGTCCTTTTCCAAAACAGGCAGTTCTTCAAATTTTGCGAGTGATGCAAGTAATTTTAGAGAATTGCCATAACAAAAGTTCACTTGATGGCTTGGAGGTATGTAATTTTCGTGTCACAAATTTTTTTCCCCTGTTTTTTTATTGCTTGTTGACAGTTATCCGTTGTGAAAGTAGTCTAATATTTGTTTCAGTCATTGCTTCATAAGCTGCTGTTCTGTTATTTCAGTCCTTTGTGTTTGTTCTCTTTTTCTTTAGTTTTGTTTTTCTTCCTTTTTTTCCCCCCCCCCCCCCCTTTTTTTTTTTTTTTTTTTTTTTTTTTTGATTGAATTTTTTTT
>NW_010364464.1:18402-50409 GCF_000414095.1 Morus notabilis | reverse complement strand
TTTTTTTTTTTTTTTTTTTTTTTTCCTTTTTTTCCCCCCCCCCCCCTTTTTTTTTTCTTGTATTGCTGATTGAGGAACCCTTATCCTTTTTCCTTTGTTTTTGATTAATTATCAATAAAATGGAGTTTTCTTATTAGAAGAAAGTAATGTGTCTAACATTCTGTCATATTTCTTCAGCATTTCAAGCTCCTACTTGCATCAACCGATCCTGAGGTTCTTATAGCAACGCTGGAAACACTGTCTGCACTTGTAAAAATTAATCCTTCCAAACTGCATGGAAGTGGAAAGTTGATTGGTTGTGGTCCAGTGAACAGCTATCTCATCTCTCTAGCACAGGGATGGGGAAGCAAGGAAGAGGGTCTGGGTTTATATTCATGTGTTATGGAAAACGAGACTATCCAAGGTGATGGGCTGCATTTGTTCCCATCAGATGTAGAAGTTGATAGTGACAAGTCCCAGTACCGGGTAGGATCTACCCTTTATTTTGAGGTACATGGGCATCCCCAAAGCACAGAAGGGAGCTGTATTGATGTAAATTCTTCTAGTTTAAGAGTTATACAGATTCCTGATGTGCATTTGCACAAGGAAGATGATCTAACAATAATGAAACAGTGCATTGAGGAGTTCAAGGTGCCTCCTGATCTCCGGTTCTCATTGTTGACTAGAATCAGATACGCCCGTGCCTTCCGTTCTCCCAGAATATGCAGGCTGTATAGCAGGATTTGCCTTCTTGCGTTTGTTGTTCTTGTTCAGTCTAGTGATGCTCATGAAGAACTTGTGTCCTTTTTTGCAAATGAGCCAGAGTATACAAATGAACTGATCAGGATTGTACGCTCTGAAGAAACTGTTTCTGGGAACATTAGAACACTTGCAATGCTTGCTTTAGGAGCTCAGTTAGCCGCATATTCTGCATCTCATGAGCGAGCACGCATTTTGAGCGGATCTAGTATCAGTTTTGCTGGGGGAAACCGTATGATACTCCTGAATGTGCTTCAGAAGGCTGTTTTATCGCTTAAGAACTCCAATGATCCTTCCTCACTTGCCTTTGTTGAAGCCCTTCTCCAATTTTATTTGCTCCATGTGGTTTCATCATCAACTACAGGGAGTAATATAAGGGGCTCAGGCATGGTTCCTACATTTTTACCACTTTTGGAGGATTCTGATCCCATGCATTTGCATCTAGTCTGTTTTGCTGTGAAAACTCTTCAGAAGCTCATGGATTACAGTAGTTCAGCTGTTTCTCTTTTTAAGGAGTTGGGTGGAGTTGAACTTCTTGCTCAGAGACTACAGATAGAGGTGCGTAGAGTCATTGGATCTGATGCAGTTGATGATAATTCAATGGTGATTGGTGAAAGCTCAAGATATGGTGATGACCAGTTGTATTCTCAAAAGAGACTCATTAAAGTTTCATTGAAGGCACTTGGTTCTGCTACATATGCTCCTGGGAACTCTTCTAGATCTCAACATTCTCATGACAATTCTTTACCTGCAACTCTGTCTCTGATATTTGGAAACGTAGAGAAGTTTGGTGGTGACATATATCACTCCGCTGTGACAGTTATGAGTGAAATAATCCACAAAGACCCAACTTCTTTTTCTTCTTTGCATGAAATGGGTCTTCCAGATGCATTTTTATCTTCAGTAGTAGCTGGAATTCTGCCTTCTTCTAAAGCTCTTACCTGTGTACCTAATGGTCTTGGTGCCATTTGTCTGAATGCCAAAGGCTTGGAGGCAGTGAAGGAAAGTTCCGCATTACGTTTTCTTGTCGACATTTTCACTAGCAAGAAGTATATTGTAGCAATGAATGATGCTATTGTTCCTTTGGCAAATGCTGTGGAAGAGCTTTTACGCCATGTTTCTTCACTAAGAAGCACTGGTGTCGATATAATCGTTGAAATTATTGAAAAAGTTACTTCTTTTGCTGACAATAATGGTACAGGGACATCTGGAAAAGTTAATGGAAGTGCTGCAATGGAAACGGATTCTGAAGACAAAGAAAATGAAGGCCATTGCCGTCTGGTTAGTGCAGTAGATTCATCTGCAGAGGGAATCAGTGATGAGCAGTTTGTTCAGCTATCAATCTTCCATCTGATGGTACTGGTTCACAGAACAATGGAGAATTCTGAAACATGTAGATTATTTGTTGAGAAGTCCGGAATTGAAGCGTTATTGAGGCTTCTATTACGGCCTAGGATTGTTCAATCATCTGATGGAATGTCTATTGCTTTACACAGCACCATGGTCTTCAAGGGTTTTACGCAACATCACTCTGCTGCACTTGCCCGTGCATTTTGCTCCTTTCTTAGGGATCATCTGAAGAAAGCTTTGACTGGATTTGAATTAGTTTCAGGGTCTTTATTAGATCCCAGGATGACTGCAGATGGTGCAATATTTTCGTCACTTTTCCTTGTTGAATTTCTTTTGTTTATTGCTGCCTCAAAAGACAACCGCTGGATAACTGCCTTACTGACTGAATTTGGAACTGGTAGCAAAGATGTGCTTGAAGATATAGGGTGTGTCCATCGTGAAGTTCTTTGGCAGATTGCTCTTCTTGAAGATGCCAAGCCTGGGACAGAGGATGAGGGTGTTGATTCTCCTGCTGAGTCACAACAGTCAGAAATGCCTACATATGAGAGTGAAGAGCAAAGATTTAACTCTTTTAGGCAGTTCCTTGATCCATTATTGAGAAGGAGGACATCGGGTTGGAGTATTGAATCTCAGTTTTTTGACCTTATAAGCCTGTATCATGACCTTGGCCGTGCCACTAGTTCTCAACAAAGGACAAGTACTGATGGTTCGTCAAATCTGCGGTTCGGAGCTGGTAATCAGTTAAATCAATCCGGATCTTCAGATTCTGGTGTTGGTCTTAGTGGAAAGGAGCAAAGATCCTATTATACTTCATGCTGTGATATGGTGAGATCACTTTCTTTTCACATTACCCATCTGTTTCAAGAGTTGGGAAGGGTAATGTTGCTTCCTTCTCGCCGACGGGATGATATTGTGAATGTTTCCCCTTCCTCAAAATCAGTGGCTTCCTCCTTTGCTGCCATTACATTGGATCACATGAATTTTGGGGGGCATGTAAATGCTTCTGCGTCTGAGGTGTCTGTGTCAACAAAGTGTCGTTACTTTGGTAAGGTGATTGACTTCATTGATGGCAGTCTATTGGAGAGACCGGATTCTTGTAATCCTGTTCTACTAAATTGCCTGTATGGGCATGGAGTATTGCAATCACTTTTGACCACGTTTGAAGCTACCAGTCAACTGTTGTTCACAGTAAATAGGGCGCCTGCATCTCCTATGGAAACTGATGATGTGGTTCTAAAGCAGGATGAAAAGGAAGACACTGATCACTCATGGATTTATGGTCCTTTAGCTAGCTATGGTAAACTGATGGACCACCTGGTCACGTCTTCTTTCATTTTGTCTCCTTTTACAAAACACTTGCTCACGCAACCCATAACAAGTGGGAATGTCCCCTTTCCACGTGATGCCGAGACTTTTGTGAAGGTCCTTCAATCCATGGTGCTGAAAGCTGTGCTTCCAGTTTGGTCACACCCACAATTTATTGATTGCAGTCATGATTTCATTACTACTGTGATTTCTATCATTAGGCACGTTTACTCGGGGGTTGAAGTGAAAAATGTTAATAGCAACAGTAGTGCTCGTATTGCTGCCCCTCCTCCAAATGAGACAGCTATTTCAACAATTGTGGAGATGGGCTTTTCTAGGCCCAGGGCAGAAGAAGCTCTGAGACAAGTTGGATCAAATAGCGTGGAGTTGGCAATGGAGTGGTTATTCTCCCATCCGGAGGACACTCAGGAAGATGATGAACTTGCCCGTGCACTCGCGATGTCTCTTGGGAACTCTGAATCAGAAAATAAGGAAGCTGGCGCAAATGACAACGTTAAGCAGCTAGAAGAAGAGATGGTTCAGCTTCCTCCCATTGAAGAATTATTATCTACATGCGCAAAGCTTTTGCAAATGAAAGAACCTCTTGCTTTTCCAGTTCGAGATCTGCTGGCAATGATGTGTTCCCAAAACGATGGTCAATATAGGTCTAATATCATGACCTTTATTGTTGACAGAGTAAAAGAGTGTAGTCTGGTTGCTGATGGGGGAAATGTTCCCATGCTATCTGCTCTTTTTCATGTTCTTGCTTTAATTTTTCAAGATGATGCAGTGGCACGTGAAGTTGCTTCAAATAGTGGTCTGGTTAGAGTTGCCTCAGATCTGCTTTCTAAATGGGAGTCTAGTTCTGGTTTAGTTGACAGGGAGAAATGTCAAGTACCAAAGTGGGTCACAACAGCTTTTCTTGCTATTGATCGGCTCTTGCAGGTGGATCAAAAACTGAATTCTGAAATTGCAGAGCAGTTGAAAAAGGACAGTATTAGTGGTCAGCAGGGCTCCATAAGCATTGATGAGGATAAGCAAAATAGGTTGCAGTCTGTGTTGGGGCTGTCTTTGAAACATATAGACTTAAAGGACCAGAAAAGACTGATTGAGATTGCATGTTCTTGTATCAAGAGCCAGCTTCCATCTGAAACAATGCATGCCGTTTTGCAACTATGCTCTACTCTCACCAGAGCACATTCTGTTGCTGTTAGTTTTCTTGATGCTGGGGGTTTAAGTTTACTGCTTACTTTGCCGACAAGTAGCCTCTTTCCTGGGTTTGACAATGTTGCTGCCACGATTATACGTCATGTCCTGGAAGATCCTCAAACGCTTCAGCAGGCAATGGAATTTGAGATAAGGCACAGCCTTGTTGCTGCTGCTAACAGACATTCAAATGGAAGAGTTTCTCCCCGAAACTTTCTATCAAGTTTAAGCTCTGCGATTTCCCGCGATCCAGTGATTTTTATGAGGGCTGCTCAGTCTGTTTGCCAAATTGAAATGGTTGGTGAAAGGCCCTACATTGTCTTGCTGAAGGATCGTGAGAAAGATAAAAGCAAAGAGAAGGAGAAAGACAAACAATCAAGTGATGGGAAAAATGCTTTGGGTAATATTAATCCAGCGACTTCTGGGAATGGGCATGGCAAAGTTAATGATTCAAATCCAAAAAGTGCCAAAGCTCATCGAAAATACCCTCAGAGTTTTGTCACTGTTATTGAGCTTCTTTTGGATTCTGTCTGTGCCTATATACCTCCCCTGAAAGATGATGTTGCCTCAGATGTGCCGCTTGGTACCCCATCGTCAACAGACATGGAGATTGATGTTGCTGCTGTTAAAGGAAAGGGAAAAGCCGTTGTCACTACATCTGAAGATAACAAAACCAGTAACCAGGAAGCTTCTGCATCTCTTGCGAAGGTTGTATTTATTCTTAAGCTTCTGACAGAGATTCTATTGATGTACGCTTCCTCTGCTCATGTTTTGCTTCGAAGAGATGACTGTCATCAAAAGGGTATTACTGCTGTGAACAGTGGTGGAATATTTCATCACATTCTTCATAAATTCCTTACATATTCTAGAAGTGCAAAAAAGGAAAAGAGAACAGATGGTGATTGGAGGCACAAATTAGCAAGCAGGGCTAGCCAATTTTTGGTTGCATCTTGTGTTCGTTCTTCAGAAGCAAGGAGAAGAGTTTTTACTGAGATCAGTTTCATTTTTAATGACTTTGTTGACTCAGGTAATGGTCCTCGGCAACCCAAAAATGATACACAAGCATTTATTGATCTGCTTAATGATGTTCTAGCTGCTCGCACGCCTACTGGCTCATACATCTCAGCGGAAGCTGCTGCCACCTTTATAGATGTTGGTCTGGTTGGTTCACTGACTCGAACTCTGCAAGTGTTGGACCTGGACCATGCCGATGCACCTAAAGTTGTTACGGGTCTTATCAAGGCTTTAGAGTTGGTAAGTAAAGAACATGTCCATTCTGCCGATTCCAACACAGGGAAGGGTGACCTTTCCACCAAACATACTGATCAAAGTCAACATGGGAGGGCAGACAATGTTGGTGACACCTCCCAATCAATGGGTGCAGTGTCCCAATCCCTTCACGATTCTGTGCCACCGGAGCACATTGAGACTTATAATACTGTGCAATCCTTTGCTGGCTCTGAGGCTGTGACAGATGATATGGAACATGACCAAGATCTAGATGGTGGTTTTGCTCCTGCTACTGAAGATGATTATATGCACGAAACTTCTGAGGATACTCGGGGTCTTGAAAATGGCATTGATGCAATGGGCATGCCATTCGAAATTCAACCTCATGTGCAAGAAAATCTTGACGAGGATGATGAGGATGACGATGAAGATGATGAAGAGATGTCTGGGGATGATGGAGATGAAGTAGATGAAGATGAAGATGAGGATGATGAGGAGCATAATGATATGGAAGATGAAGCCCATCACCTGACTCACCCCGATACCGATCAAGATGATCATGAGATTGATGATGAGGAATTTGATGAGGAAGTATTGGAAGAAGATGATGAAGATGATGAGGACGATGAAGATGGAGTTATATTGCGGCTGGAGGAGGGCATCAATGGGATTAATGTATTTGACCATATTGAGGTTTTCAGTAGAGATCACAATTTCCCCAATGAAGCGCTCCATGTGATGCCTGTGGAAGTTTTTGGCTCCAGACGTCAAGGGCGCACTACTTCCATTTACAGTCTCTTGGGCAGAACTGGTGAGAGTGCTGCTCCATCACGGCACCCTCTTTTGGTGGGACCTTCACTCCACCCAGCCCCTCCAGGGCAATCAGGTACACCTTTGTTTCTGTTTTGTTAATTTTTTTTTCCCCTTTTAAAGAGAGAACTTTGTTGTTTGATTCTTGCTACCCTGTTTTTGTGTTCTTTGATCGAGTGTTAGACATGTACATATATTTTTCTGTCTTTTCTGCTAATATCTGATGCTGGAAACTCACTTTTTCAGAGAATGTTCGTGATATTCCCTTACCAGATAGGAATTCAGAGAACACCTCATCACGCCTTGATGCCGTTTTCCGATCACTGAGAAATGGGCGTCATGGACACCGCTTGAACTTGTGGATAGATGATAACCAGCAAGGTGGTGGATCAAATGCAGGTGTAGTACCTCAAGGCCTTGAGGAGTTACTTGTTTCCCAGTTGAGGCGACCAACCCCTGAAAAGACCTCGGATCAGGACACAGCAGCAGTGCCTGAAGACAAAGCTGAAGTTCAGTTACAAGAATCAGAAGGAGGGCCAAGGCCTGACGTCTCTGTTGAGAACAATGTAAATGCTGAAAGTAGAAATGTGCCTGCTCCAACGGATGCTATTGATACATCAGGAAGTGCTGATGTGAGACCTGCAGAAACTGGATCTCTACAGACGGCTGATGTAGCAAGCACTCATTCACAATCAGTTGAGATGCAATTTGAACATAATGATTCAGCTGTGCGGGATGTAGAAGCTATTAGCCAAGAAAGTGGTGGAAGTGGAGCAACTTTAGGGGAGAGCCTTCGTAGCCTTGATGTGGAAATTGGAAGTGCCGATGGCCATGATGATGGCGGAGAGAGGCAAGGTTCTACAGACAGGATGCCATTGGGTGATTCACATTCAGCTCGCACAAGAAGAACAAATGTGTCTTTTGGAAACTCGACTGCCAGTGCAAGAGACGTGGCCCTTCATAGTGTAACTGAAGTCTCAGAAAATTCCAGCCGAGAAGCTGAGCAGGATGGTCCAGCGACAGAGCAACAAATGAACAGTGATGCTGGTTCTGGAGCCATTGATCCTGCATTCTTGGATGCCCTTCCTGAGGAGTTGCGAGCTGAAGTTCTTTCCGCTCAGCAGAGTCAGGCAGCTCCTCCTTCAAATGCTGAACCACAGAATGCTGGAGATATTGATCCAGAATTCCTTGCAGCCCTTCCCCCGGATATCCGAGCAGAAGTTCTAGCACAACAGCAAGCTCAAAGGTTACATCAATCCCAAGAACTGGAAGGTCAACCAGTTGAAATGGACACAGTCTCTATCATTGCAACATTTCCTTCAGAGTTACGTGAGGAGGTAACTTTCTCCCTTCTCTTTTTCTTTTTGGTGCTTGTATTTTTGTTTTACTGCCTACGTCCCTTGTCATTAGATTGTAATTAAAATCCCTTTATTTTTTTTTGTTTTTAAATGTTCAGGTGCTTCTAACTTCATCTGATGCGATACTTGCCAACCTCACGCCGGCTCTAATTGCAGAGGCAAACATGTTGCGTGAAAGATTCGCTCATCGTTACAATCGTACCTTATTTGGTGTATACCCTAGAAATCGTAGAGGCGAGACTTCTAGACGAGGTGATGGTATTGGATCTAGCCTGGAAAGAGTTGGGGGCATTGGGTCCCGTAGGTCCACAGGAGCTAAGGTAGTTGAAGCTGATGGAATTCCTTTAGTTGATACAGAGGCTCTCCATGCAATGATTCGGCTACTTCGCATCGTTCAGGTTGTATTTAGTAGGAAAGGATTTGTCTATTTTTCATGCATTCTTATTTATGATTTAACAGCTAATGGTTGGAATTTTTGCAGCCATTATACAAAGGCCAGCTGCAAAGGCTTCTGTTAAATTTATGTGCTCATGGTGAAACGAGAACTTCGCTTGTGAAAATTCTCATGGACTTGCTAATCTTTGGTACAAGGAAGCCTGCGAGTCTTTCATCTGATTCTGAGCCGCCATATCGGCTTTATGCGTGCCAGACAAATGTGATGTATTCACGTCCTCAGTTCTTTGATGGTGAGACCTACTACATTTACTTTAAAATAAGATTAATATTGGGAACTAAAAATTAATAAATTTAAATCAAACTTCAAAAATTAAATAATTTTTGGTAAATGAATATATTAATGTTATGCGTTATTTTTATTGAATACGCAATTCCCGTAAGTCTTTCCCACATTCCTTTTTTCCGAACAAGAAATGAGAAATGGTGGTGAGAAGTTCTTTGTTGTGGCAGGCTACAACATGTGTATGATTATCATTAGCTTTTTTAAAATATAACAATATATACAACATGAATACATAAAGATGAATGTACTTGTTAGACGTTCAGAGCTGATAACTTATCTTGTTGATCTAGTGCAGCTCAAGTTTAATTGATATTGAAACCTATGTTATCAATTTTTTTCCTTGAAACTTCTTGTCTTGCAAACTTCAAAGTTTGATAGCAATGCTTGTTCTTTTCATCTCTTAATCAGATCTTAGAGTCAATGCTGAAGTACCTTCACTATGCTGCATTTTAATATTATTTTCACATTTAGTGTTGTGTGGTTGACTTATTTTACATTTATTTCTTATTTGTAGGAGTTCCTCCTTTGGTGTCTCGGCGTGTGCTAGAAACTCTGACCTATTTGGCTCGAAACCATCCGTATGTGGCAAAGATTTTGCTTCAACTACGGCTGCCTCTCTCTGTCCAGCAAGAACCTAAGGACAGTGTTGATAAGAGATCTGGCAAAGCTGTGACGATTGTTGAAGAGAATGGGCAGAATAAGACTGAGAATCAGGAAGGATATATATCCACAGTGTTGCTTTTGAGCCTTTTGAATCAGCCCCTTTATTTGAGGAGTATATCACACCTAGAACAGGTGAAAAGCTGTTTCTGGAGCTTTGATTATTTATTGTTTTTCTTATTATTATTATTTTTTAAAGATTCCACTGATTTACTGAATCATTTGTTCACATTTTTTTTTTTCAGTTGCTGAACTTATTGGAGGTCATCATTGATAACGCTGAAAGCAAGTCAAGTTCATCTGTAAAATCTGGATCTTCATCTTCTGAACATGCATCTGGTCCTCAGCTTTTGACTTCAGATACTGAGATGAATACAGAATCTGGTGGTACTTCTACTGGAGCTGGTGCATCAAGTAAGGTCATCGATTCTTCCAAACCCTCAACTTCTGGGGCAGAGAATGAATGTGATGGTCAAACTGTTCTACTCAACCTGCCACAACCAGAGCTTCGGCTTCTTTGCTCTTTGCTTGCACGAGAAGGGTACAGAGTAGTCTATGCTTTTGACTTGTTCGTAGAGGATACCTAACACGTTGCATCTTCATTTTTCTTTTAAATTTAATTTAATTTTGTGATGATGTAGTGTATATGATAGTTCTAAGCTTCATAAGATTTCATCCGGTAGACGTACAATGTCTAGGGCAAGAAATGCAAACCGGTTTTTCACCTTTTTCCCTTGCTTTGTTGCACAAAAAGATTTGTATGTGTATTTGGTGTTTTGACATCTTTACGTTTTTCTCTCAGATTGTCAGATAATGCATACGCTCTTGTAGCTGAGGTGATGAAGAAGTTGGTGGCAATTGCTCCCACTCACTGTAACCTGTTTATTACTGAGCTATCAGAAGCCGTTCAGAAATTGACCAAATCTGCTATGGATGAGTTGCGGTTGTTTGGTGAAACAGTGAAAGCACTCCTCAGTACCACATCTTCTGATGGAGCTGCCATTTTAAGAGTTTTGCAGGCATTGAGCTCTCTTGTCTCCTCTTTGAGTGATAAAGAGAAAGATCCCCAGGCCATACCTGAAAAGGAGCATGGCGCTCCTCTTTCTCAGGTGTGGGACATAAATACAGCTTTGGAGCCTTTGTGGCTGGAGTTAAGCACTTGCATAAGCAAAATAGAGAGCTATTCAGATTCTGCCCCGGATGCGTCGACTTCTTATAGAACATCAACATCTAAACCATCAGGTGCAACCGCTCCTCTGCCTGCTGGAACTCATAACATCTTGCCATATATAGAATCTTTCTTTGTGGTGTGTGAGAAGTTACATCCTGCACTGCCGGGTCCTGGTCATGATTTCAGTATTTCTGTGGTTTCTGAGATTGAAGATGCCACCACATCAACTGGACAGAAGGCCTCGGGTGCTGCTGTGAAATCTGATGAAAAACACGTTGCTTTTGTGAAGTTCTCAGAGAAGCACAGAAAACTGCTTAATGCTTTCATTCGGCAGAATCCTGGTTTGCTAGAAAAATCTTTCTCCCTACTGCTGAAGGTTCCGCGCTTTATTGATTTTGACAATAAGCGTTCTCACTTTAGATCGAAAATAAAGCACCAGCATGATCATCATCACAGTCCTTTGAGAATCTCAGTAAGAAGAGCTTATATTCTTGAAGATTCATACAACCAGTTGCGCATGCGATCGACACAAGATTTGAAGGGTAGGTTGACGGTTCACTTTCAAGGAGAGGAAGGTATCGATGCTGGGGGACTTACCAGGGAATGGTATCAGCTGTTGTCGCGAGTTATTTTTGACAAGGGTGCCCTGCTATTTACAACAGTGGGCAATGAATCCACGTTTCAGCCCAACCCCAACTCTGTCTACCAAACAGAGCATCTTTCATATTTCAAGTTTGTTGGACGAGTGGTGAGCACAAATTTTCGTTGATCTTGTTGTATGGAGTATTTGTTTTATGTGCCAGGAGTTAATTTCTTGTTATGATCTACAGGTTGGAAAAGCTCTTTTTGATGGGCAGCTCTTGGATGTCCATTTTACTCGATCTTTCTACAAGCATATTTTGGGGGCTAAGGTCACTTATCATGACATTGAAGCCATTGATCCTGATTACTTTAAAAACCTCAAATGGATGCTTGAGGTAGGCTTATTGCCAACAACACTATGTTTATATACTTGTATTTATTTCTATATATCTTTTCTATTGCTCTGTATGTGGATAGGTGATTCTGACTTCTCTTTCGTCTTTGCAGAATGATATCAGTGATGTTCTGGACCTTACTTTCAGCATTGATGCTGACGAGGAAAAGCTGATTTTGTATGAAAGGACAGAAGTAATATTTTGCCCCTCTTTTCATCTTGATCTAATTTTTCTTATCACAATATTTTCTTGCTAATGCTGATTTTGACCAACTTAAAAATGAAGGTCACGGACTATGAATTGATTCCTGGTGGACGGAATATTAAAGTGACTGAAGATAATAAGCACCAATATGTTGATTTAGTTGCTGAGCATAGGTTGACAACAGCTATTCGTCCTCAAATAAATGCTTTTCTGGAAGGATTCACTGAATTAATTCCCCGCGAACTTGTGTCTATTTTCAATGACAAGGAGTTGGAACTATTGATTAGTGGGCTTCCAGATATTGACTGTAAGTTTCTCTCGCCTTATTTAAATTTCCTTCTCATGAATGTTTCGTCTTTTATTTTTCTTTCATTTCACGTACATGACATAGAATCCTGACAAATATATTGCATTGGTTTCAGTGGATGATATGAGGGCAAATACTGAATATTCTGGATATAGTGCGGCATCTCCTGTTATACAGTGGTTTTGGGAGGTTGTCCAAAGTTTTAGCAAGGAGGATAAGGCTCGTCTGTTGCAGTTTGTGACTGGCACCTCAAAGGTATTTTGTCCTGTACATGTTTCATGATAAAGTATAAACCAAACTACCATTTAAAAGACGATTCTCAAATTCAAATACATACACTACATATGGTTCTTTAGCCTAGCAAAAGTACAAGCACGGCATATTTAATTGTTCACCTTATCATCTGGTGCTTGGTGCCAGTGGTCTTCAACATTCATCGATCAAAACACATATGGAATCATTATTGAGTTTTGTGTTTCTTTCTTTCTTTCTTCTTCTTCATCTTTTTTTTTTTTTTTGGTATCATAACATTTATGTTTCAACTGGTTCAGGTGCCTTTGGAAGGTTTTAGTGCACTTCAAGGCATTTCAGGCTCGCAAAAATTCCAGATACACAAAGCATATGGCAGTCCTGATCACTTGCCATCTGCGCATACTTGGTACTTTATGATCCTTTTTCCTTCCAACACAGTCTCGATCTTGTCACAATCCGTTTCTTTTTTTTTCCCTTTTTTTTTTTGGAAAAAGAAAAGAAATTGTACAAAGAATAACCTGTGATAATCCTACTTGGTTAATTTGCAGTTTCAATCAGTTGGATCTTCCAGAGTATCCTTCTAAACAACATCTGGAGGAGAGGTTGCTTCTTGCGATTCACGAGGCCAACGAAGGGTTCGGATTTGGCTGATTAAATTATAACGGGATTTTTTGGGGGAGGTTTATCAAAAGTGGTTGATTATGTAGATACTATATAGATTATGCTTAAAATGTTAATGGGAATTGGGTAGAATAGGTGGGCATATAAGATATTTTTAAGTTTTGAGTTAATACATGTTTATAAACTGTACAGTCGTCTGTCTATTGCCAATGGAAATGCGTCTGGCAGTTTTTTTAATTTGCCAATCCGCTTTTTCTTTTTCTTCCTTTTTAACAAATTTCTTGCTTCTAATCCGTCCAAGTATATAAAAGGTCACATGCTATTGTGATGTTGATTATACATAAAATAGGTTCGATCATAGTTGAATTTCATTTGAAACTTTGCTCATACTATTCTTAAAATTATACAATTTAACGCATTACGGATCTATCGCCTACTGCAGCAAAGGGGCCTTTTCTTCGTTGGGTTCGTCGGTTGCAAAAACAAGCCAGTTGCCGAAGTTGGATGCCTTTTTTTATTTATTTATTTTTATTAAGGAGATATACTCTTAGAGAAAGATAAGTGTTTATTTGCACAATTCAAAACATGATTTGAGTTGTGTACTTGAGAAAAAAATATTATAATAAAAAAATTAAATTTAAATTTAGGTAAGAGAAAACATTATAACAATATAATTTGAATCATGATTTGATCAGGCCAAAGAAAAAGAACTTAAAAAAAAAGAGAACAAAATAAGACTTTTAAATCAAATGAACAAAAACACATAGTTTTGTTAAGGACCGTACCGAGGTATATAATCATATATTTATTTTATTATATTATTTTAAGTGTGTTTTTGTGATTTTCTTTTTGACAGTAATCCATTATTCTCAATGAAATTATTTGTTCATTATTTAGGGTTTTTACGCGGGTGAGTGGTCAAAACATTGCAATATCTATTTAAATTGTAAGAGTTAGGGTTTTTACTTGATTAATATTCTTTTGTTGGTATTTTTTTTACTAAAAATGTTGTTAATCAATAATAAAAAGTAAAATTTCTGACTTGCACTTAAAATATGTTTGCGGTACTAGCCCGACCTGTGAGTGAGCCTATACTCTCTCTATTCGAGTGAGTTCCACTTCTCATATGCCATCTCTCTTCTCCAGCTTCTGATTGAGAGATACGAGGAGGGAAAAGGAAACTTAGGAGAAAACAAAAATAAGAGGATTCTACATCTTACCCCCTTCCCCCGGTCAGTACGTGCTTATACCAATCTTGAAGCGACTGAGGTGGCGACGTTCGCAATTTCCTAGTAAAATAAAATGGAGGTATACAGAAAAAATTCTTGCTGAAATTAGTGAATTTGTGTATGGTTTTCCTAATAATTTTATTCGAGTCATACATCTTTTTAGTGCTTTAGTGTAAAAATATTATGAATATTAATCTTAAAAATAGAAGTGAAACTAACGATAAATATTTGTGCTAATTTTTAAGTCAATATTCATAATATTTTTACACCAAAATACTAAAAAAATGCATGATTTTAATTTATTATTTAAAATATTTTTACAATATAAATCGTTAAATATATTATGTATTGTTGTTATTTTCAAATATTTAAATAAGTATAAAAAATATTTCAGTAAATTTAGCATAGTATATTTATTGAATATTTTTAATTTTTAAATATATATTTTAATTTGGTATGAAAAATAAAATGGATGGATAGAGAATTAACCTTTATTATTAGAGATATTTTAGTAAATTTGGACAATGATAGTAAAAGACATTGTGCAAAAATAATTCATGACCTGCTTTAAATTTTAATGTTTGGCAACAGTTTTTAAAAGTTATTGGACAAAAATACAATTTATTAAACACCCTGAAACGAGCCCTTAAGTTTATATGTATGTTTAGTTTATTGTGTAAGTAGCTTATAAATTCTTAAAGGTTTAGAAGTGCTGGGCATAGTTTTTTTTTTTTTGCAACACTAAAGATAATAAAGTTATCTCTTAACCATAACATGAACATTTATATTATCACAAAATTTTACTTTTTTTTAGCGACCCTTTTTTTTTGAACGATAAGTGGGTGCAACAAGTAATCATTTTTTTAAATATATATATATATATATATATATATATTGGTGAGTGGGAAATATTGATATGGTTGTTGGGAACATTGTTTACGTCTTAGCTAAACCAGAGTATTAACCTACAATTATGATTTTTTTTTACTATTCTATTGGTGTAGTAACTATGAAATTATTAATCTTTTGACTAATAGAAAATTACGGCGTGATTGGAATTGATCCCGTTTTTATTTTTCACGTTTTTTGAAAAAAATAAAATAAAAACGTTTTTAAAACGGCATTTAACGCAATAAAAATAAAAAACAGAAATGAAAATAATTTTTTGGTTTAGTGTAAAATGAGAGCGAAATAAAAAACGATTTTTAGTAGTTTTTTTTTGTTTTTGTTTTTGTTTTGTCATCTCTCAAGCAGAGAGAGAGAGAGAAAGAGAGACATTAATGAGTTTTTTTCACTGAAAATAATCTCTTAATAAAACTACAAAACACATTTTTAAAAATAATTTATGTATGAGATTGAAAATATTTTTATTTTTATTTTCATATAGAAAATATTTTTATTTTTATTTTTATATAAAAAATAAAATCATTTTAGAACGAGTTTCAAACACACATATTTCTCATGTTTGAGAGAGAGAGAGAACATGCCTACCAGGCACGGTGTTGCTTAAACCCCCTTACATGGAAAGATTTATAGAAAGCAAGACTTAAGGTTGAAACTCAAAAATTTGCAACGCTTCATAATTTAATTTGCCTACTGGGTATAAGACTTGTGTATGAATTACTGTACTTTTTTCATGAGAAAATAATAATCATTAGTGCTATCTCGTCTTTCATTTTTTCCATCACTTTGAAAGTCACGAAGCCCACACATTGAATGCAAAGGACCTAACGTATTCTACTCGAACGGTGGTGTCATTTCCGCGTCACTAAAATTTGAGCTTTTGTTTCTTCAGAAAAAAAAAAAAAAGAAAGAAAAGTCCTTCTGTGGAGAGCTATTCCAAGTTCCAAAACACGTGAAAAAAAAAAAAAAAAATGCATAGCATAAAAAACGCATATTACTCCCGGGCTTTCAACACACAATCCCACATGCACATTTCGATAAGATGAGAAAAGTTACAATTCCTTGGTGGAAAAGCAACGACTTGAGACATATTCCTACTTCTTAGAGGTAAACAAAGAAAACAAGTAAAGGAAAACCCGATAAAAATGATGGCAAAAGCGGGCAACACCCGCAGATTTGAAAGTCTCATAAGCGCGGTTTCTGCTACTTCCTTTTCCCTCAAGTATACTCCTCAAATAAACTTTTGACACACCTAGATTACTCCAAAAAGATTACCGAAGATGTTTACCAAATGTGCCGTGTCCCGCAAGAAATATGATGTATGAGATGAGGAATGTACTTGTTTAATCTGGCAAGTAAAAATTGCCATAGCAGGCAGCGAAAAGTTGCGTCATCTCTGCCGAGATTGTCGCCGTCTACTAATTCTATATGTATTTCTGTGTATACAAGAACATTTCTAAGCAGAGCCATAATGGTTAGGTAAGACAAAGGCTTTTAACACAGCCATAAAATTAAACAATCGCTTAACTTGTTTCAACAGCATCTTAATTTTCATGCCAATTCAGTTCATCTCCGCAAGTTGCGACAGAAACAAGCAACGGCTATTTTTAAGTTGATTTTCTATGTTGTTGTGGTGATAGTCTTTCAGGAAACCTAGGGAAATCAGGAGTTATCCCGAAAATATGTCCTCCCTTGGGCATCATCTTCGATAATTCTGCAAAGTTTTTCAGGAAAATCATTCCGCCATAAAACAACATCATTTTCTGAAAGGTTCATCTTTGCAAGATAATCAGCTGCAGCATTAGTCTCGCGCCATGAATGAGATACCTTACATCTGTCAAACTTCCCTAAAAGCTCCCATATGCAGCTCAAACAGGAGAAGGTTATAGCATTCGGATTGTGGGATTGAGCTCTATTAATGGTCTTCACGACACTCAATGAATCGGACTCAACCCATATGACTTTAATACCAAGACCCCAGGCAAGAACAAGGCCTCTCCATATAGTCCAAAGTTCGACCGAGAAAATGTCAGCTGTTAGAGCTTTGGAGACAAAAGCACAAATAGGATCACCCTTGAAATCTCGAAGTAAACCGCCAAAACCAGCGCTTTTAGAGTTTATGGATCCATCAGTATTTAGTTTTGTCCAACCAGACTTAGGCTTCTCCCATTTGCATAATGTAATTGATCTAACTGGGTTTAGATACTTTTCCAGGTTGACAGCTATATGGTTAAGATTCTCAACCAAAATCCCATTAGTTTTCTTGAACATTGGTTGAGATCTGCCATTCTTTCTTGTCTGTTTGTAGAGTATCAAATCTTCTTCTTTGGCCTTGTGCTTCTTCCCCTCCAGATGTCCTATCAGATATTTTTGGCCCGTAGTGCTTATCAGACAAAGAGCACAACACCATTCCTTTTGAACTCTTCTTTGAATAGTAGAATAAGTATTCTGGCTTTCTGTTGTTTCATGACTGAACACACCCTTTCCCTGTCACACACAAATATGAAAAATTTTGTTCATTGCGCATTCCGATCACCTATCGCATATAAAATAAAAACATAGAGAAAAACTCAAAAAGAGAGAGACAGGACTCTTCTTCATGCTGGCTTTGCAATAGATTTGGTTACCGATTTGTGCATGCAGTGGAGCTAATTGTATTTTATTTACTAATGAAAAAGGGTTATAAGGATAGAGGGTGGCCTGCCCAGATAAACCCGAGAAGGCAGTCCATCCTGACGGGGCATATGGATCTCTCACGAAGTGGATCTATACCCCGTCCACTGCGGTGGGAATGACAACACAAGACCTTGTCAAAGATGGGCAGCCTTACCACCCTACAAATGACTGGTCATGGAGTTGATTGTATGTGTAGGCTGCTGAAGGCTTTAAATGTGGCTAATCTTTTAGTTAAAAAGCTTCAATGCAGAGATTATGGGTTAATAAAGAGGAAGTTAAATCTTTGTAAGTATTGGGAGTATTTTCACATCCATGTATAATAATCTGCCACCGCAAATAGTGTAGTTGTTTGTAAATAGTTGGCAAAGTTAAAAATGCAGGCCTACCAGACGTGCGCCGCATCTATTTGATTCATAAACTTCACTTTCAGAAATAATTTTCTCAACTACATGAACAAAGTTGTCCGGTTCACTCGAGATGAAACCTCCTTCGCTTGGGATGGAGTCAACAGACAATCAGTCCAATTTCCCTAAGATTGAAGTGCCCGAAATATAGGATCTGATGAAGTGATTGTAAACATAACAATCACCAGCGAAGCACTGTATCACTAGGAAAATATTAATAACACCTTTGGCATAAGGCCAAAACGGAAGCCTGACATGAAAACAGGCAAAAAGAATCAATAGAAATACATAACACGAAAACACAAAATAAAACTAAAATCCGCGAAAATCACATGAACTTCTTCAGTTTATCAGTCAAAGTTACAAAAGATGTTGTTAGCTTGAAGACTTTTAAACAAGTCTCTCAAAAACCAAAAGTATCTTATTTTTCTTTCAACTATTACTCCGTTTCAAATTGCATTATAACATGCTAAGCTAAGATCTATGTTCCCAAGTAAAATCTTTATGAATCAACATGGAATCTGTAACATGAGAAACCCCAAATGACTAAAAGGAAGTAAAAACTCGGAAATTTTCTTCACGATGCACAAGAAGAATCAAAATTCTACACGGCAACATTCGCATGCACTTACAATACAATGCTTTGCATAGGCAATAAGCACAATAAATAATAATAATAATAATAATAATAAAGTTTCTCGCATAGATAATATAAAACTACAAGATGTGCAAGTTCAATGTGAAAACAAGCCTAAAATTAGTGAATCACATAGACAAACGACTTGTCGTCTTTTCTACATCAATTTGTTTCTAGTTTTTCATTCCAGAACATAAAACGTGTCAGAACCCAGAATGAAGTAGATTTTTTTTTTCCTTCCCTTTTCTTCTCTTCACATTTTAGTAAGCATGAAATTCCAAAACCTGAAATCACCATTTCAGAAGCTTAGAAAGCGCAGATTCCGACATCCTAACCAAAGCAAACAGAACCCAATAACTAAGGCACTGCTGATTTCTTGATTGGGAATCACTCTCTATTGCTCGAACTGAAGCATACCTGCAAAAACGACAATAAATTGAAGTCACATACAGAAAGTAAAACAAACCCAGAAAAGATGAACCCATGTGAATGAAGGCCTACAAAAAATATGGAAAAAAAAAAATCAGTGCAATTGAACAAAACTCGAAATATAAAATTAACTTAAAACTTACTCAAAATAACCACAAACAGAATGAAAAATGTTGAGAAAAAGAAACGACAACTAGCACAGATCACATAGCCAAAAAGACTTCCAAACACAACTGAATAACCTTGAACAAAGAAAGACTTGAAAAAAAAAAAAAGAGGACAAAGATGATTAACGTACCAGGAAAACACGGTGGATAAAGTCGTTAGAAGAACTCCCCAAGTCATCATCACTCAAATAAAAATTTCAATGCAATATTCTCTTCTTCTCTAGCCCAGTTTGTCAGAAAAACTTTTTCTAACGACTAATCCGAACTTGTTTGTTTTTCACTTGTCTTGTCGGTACTTTGTTTGTTTCCGAGGAAACGCGGAGGCAGAGGAAGTAGAAGACCATAAGGTCAAAAAAAATAAAAATAAAAATAAAAATAAAAATAATCTTTGCTTTATTGGGGAGAAATGATTTCTTGCAGTGGCGGTTCAAGTTTATAGGGTGGTTCAGTGCTTTTTGACCACTTGGGTTTTGGGATCGAGGCAATCTGCAAGTTTCAACCTTTTTCCATGATGAACAACCGCAGGATTGGAAGACTGGAATCTCGTCAGTCTTTCTAAAGACTTTTAAGTAGCGAGCGAGAACCTATAATTGAAGGATGCAATGTTGATAATTAACTACGTTATTTTTTCCTATAAAAATTTAAAGTTAATATTTTTGTTATAATTTTCTCTCTTATCAAATTTTTTAAATCTTTTAATTATTTTCAGTGAACATCAAATTAAAAAAATATACATAACAAAATTAATAAAAGTAGTTCATTTTTTTTTCAATTCTTTCATAGAAACTCCTTTATTTTCAAGTTAGACTCAAAACTTTTAATTTTAACATTTAGACCTTTTTTTTTAGAAGTTAACAATTAGAACCATAAAATTTTCAATCTTTGATGAAGTAGGGTGTGTTTGTTTCAAACCTCAAGTTCAGAACTTGAGTTGTGTATGTGATAGAAAAATATTGTAGCAAGAAAGTTAGAATTTAAATTTTTATGAAAAAAAATACTATAATAATATAATAAGTTGTGACTTGAATTGTAAAATGAACAAGGTTGTAGTCTTATTGATTAGAGATCTCAATTAATTCAAGGTAATTAAAAGCCAATATGTCAAAATTAAAAAAATTGAGAGTCCAATGTTCCAACTAACACATTTTTAGCTACATTTATCAAAAAATATGGGATATTTATGTTCATAAATTGACAACAGTTGGTTATTGGGTTAACAATTGATCAAATTTTCAAATAATTCAATTTACTAAAATTAAAAAATTAAGGTCTAAATTAATTAGAGAATTTCTACGATATGATGTATTTTTTTAACTGCCCGTAGATACGATTGTTTTAACCGTTCGATTAAAATTTCAACATTCTAATCTATATATGTCCATGGTAAAAATGTACAAAGTGTGGTATAGAATTGCTATAATCACAAATCGTATAGTTGAAAACATAATCCAACGACTAAAACATATTAGAGCTGCAAGTTTGGCTGAGCTAAACGGCCAGCCTGAGGCCCACCATTGTTAGTTCAGGTCCGGCTCTGCCTGGCCCTAAATTTTTAGACTTAGAACCACGTTGGGCCGACATTCTCTCCTTTAGGGTCGGGTCGGCCTGACCTAAACATCATATTTTTAAAATTACCATATAAAATTCCGGGTCGGGCCATTTCATTCCTAAACTTTTTTAGCTTAGGGCCGGGCTGGGCCGACCCTTTCTCTTTTAGGGTTGGGTCGGCCCGGCCTTAAATTTTCGGTCTGAGCCCTGCGGCCAAACTTACACCACTAAAACGTATCGATAGTTAAAAAGAACTTATCCTACTTGGAGAAATACCCAATAAATTAATACTTATAAATTTAGATGCACCACTATCCTATAATTAAAACGAGATATATACTACAAGATTTGGGAAAAAAATGCACTATTGATAGGACTGTGTATTTCAATTATTTTGATATGATTTTGAACACATCAATTGATTGAAAATATATTAGTAGAAGATCCTACCGTAAGAAGACCTTTGTTAACGGTCAAATTTAGCCAACAAAAAACCGGCTGGGTTACCTCTTGGTTTCCCCTTGGATTACCGGCCGTGTATGTATATTTTAATGCGTCAGGAATTGGTGAATTATTTGTGTGTGAGTATCTATTAAAAACCTCTTAGATATTAATGACACAAGGGAATTTATAGTGGTTCACTCTATAAATTTTAGAGCTACATCCACTGTAATCTTGTATTTCTTTGTCTTTGGGTAAGATACAATTTACAATGTTTTTTTTTAGCTAGTATTTTTTCTGAACCCCCTCCTCGTTGGGGGTCTTTCACCTTTTATATTGGGGCTTCCTTCGCTCGGGAGGTTTCCATCACAGCTAGAAGAACTCAAGTGCTCTCCTTTGGTAGGCCCAGACGTAGCCCACTAATTTGCACTGTTCATCCAACTGATTAGTCTTCTATTATGGCTCTGTGCTTCTCCGTAATACTTTCTTGTCCCCTGTGGGGGTAGTCTGAGAGCTCGTAATTAATGCTCGCAGACCACCTCCACTCGTGCACGTAACCCGTTATGTCCTCTAAAGGACGTTTCCCTCGTCGCCAGTACCTCTTAGCCCAACCGCCTTCTTCGATGGTAATTTCCTGCGGTCGAGAGATCTTCATCCTATTGCGTCGACGGCGCAATTGGTCGGTGCCACAATGGATCGTCGTCTTAACTTGGACTTCATCCCGGGGCCTTCGCAGAGGAATATGAGGGGTTTGCAAGCGTCGAGGGTTCCTTGCTTGGTGGGGGTTAATCAAGGCCACGTGTCGCGGTATACTTCGCCCACGCGTCCACCATATTTTCCCATACAACAGCTACCCCCCAGGTCGAGGGCGCCTTTTGGGTGGCCTCGGACTTAGGTTCGGTTGCCCCTCCGTGCTTTGGGTGTGGGAAACCAGTCCCGAGCCTCCGTTTGCAATGATGGCCTGGGACCGTCGAATATCCTTCGGGGAACGTAATCGTCGCGTCGATCGATTTCTCATGATAACGTACGGCCTTTATTTCAAAAGAACAGATATGGGCCCTCAGATCGCGACCTCTCTGCTTCCCGCCCTACTTTATCACCATCAGATCTGGACAGGTTTCCCTGGCCATCGGATCTTTAAGATCTTCATTTGACGGTCAGGGTCGAAGATGCCCGTCCCTTTTGTTGGGAATGGTGTCCTAGAAGCATAAGATGTAATAGGATATTTATTATTTATTTAATAAAAGAGTTTATTCATCAATTTTATGTGTATATATTTGTAAATATTTTATGAATATCAATGAAAATTTCATGATTATTTATGTAAGCTTAAACATTGTATATAAGTGTTATATACGAGAGGATAATGTTTAAGGATAATAATCAAAAAGCAATGTTCATAATGAATTTAATTAAAGTTAAGAATCTTTAATTAAAACATTATTAATACATGTCATTCCCATTTAGAATGGAACAATGTTATCCGCACTGTTGATATGGCGAGATATTGAATGAGTGTATTTCGCATAATGAGATTATGTGGAACAAGGACACAGACACAATATGAATTTCTAATAATTTCCGTTAAGTATAGAAATTCTAATTGAGTTTACCGATGGTCATATATAGAATGATCTTAATCCTGAGTTCTTAACAAACTCCTATTTATGGATTTGTGTCTTTTGATTTACTCGGTACGGATTCTGAGACCCTGAATCTTATTCCTTGTATTTTGGAGACACGATGAAGTAGGTAGCCGAGAATGTTATTACACGAGATGGAATCCATTCCTTCTTTAGAAAGAAGTAGATAAATAATTCTCTTGAGGGTTGATTCGGTACTTGGACCAGTAGGAGCTCCATATCTATAATTTCGAGAGTGCAATTCCAAGTTTATAGTGGAGTAACTATTGGAATTAATAGAATTAATTAATTAAGTAATGTGTTTAGTTGATTATTAATTTTATTGGAGCTCGGGATTATAGGTCCATTAGGCCCCGCGTCGTCCTGGTAATTCTGCCAGACACAGAGGGAAAATGGGAATTTTAGAATTACGGAATTCTAAAATTAAGCACTTGAAAATAATTAATTGAGAATTAATTATTATTTAAATAATGTGATTTTTTAAATTTGAATTTGAACACATCTAGATTTATCTATTTAAACTTATTTGATAAGTTGTTCAATTTAGAATTCAAATTAATTTAAGTTTGACTTAAATTCGAATTTGAATTTGAAATAAAATTAGACTACAGGATAAAGGATGATTTTCTCTTCCTTCCCTATCCAGTATTGGCGCCACACACAGGGATATGAATCCCTAGCATGGCCGGCCACAAGGGATAAGGGATAGAGGAGAATTTTGGTTCGAAATTCAAATTGGAGATAGAGATTGGATTCTTTCTAGAAGTTTGACTTCTACTCTATAAATAAGAGAATAGTAGAAAATTGTGGACACAATTTTTGGTGACATTTTTTGAGACAATTTTCGGAATTAATTTTTGCCCTAATTTTAGAGGTGGCCAAAATTTCTCTATAGAGGGAAGGAAAAAAATTTTTCTCTAAAAATTCCACATCGTGCATGCGTTGGTGTTTTTTGGTGTTTGTGGAAATTCGAGTGTTTATTGTAACCCATTTTGTCTCATGTGTGCCCACACACACGTCTTCGTGGATTCTAGGAATTGATGTGGAAGACATTGGTTTTCTAAACACAAAGATTGGAGCAAGGACTGTTCGTGGTCAAAGAACTCAAGTTATCATCCTAGTCGGCTTCCAGGTATTTTTCCTGATTGAGTTCTTGATATATATAAGTTAATGAGATTAATTTATTCGTGCATAAATTAATATAATCTATTGAGTATCTCAAAAGTTTTATGAAAATTTTTGTTATACACGATCCGCCTCTTCCCCGCACCACCGCGCTTCCGCAGCCGGATTCGATTCGGCAACCAACACCTTTAAATACCTTCTACGAGCTCGAGAGCCATTTTTTCGAAACTCCAAGTTTTTCTTTCGCATCTGTTGACCGCCGCCTTCTCTGATGGACTCCTTACTCTCCAACCTCACGACCGTGCTTTCTGCCTTTAGGCGTACCACGCTCTCTTCTTTCCGGACTTTTGGACCGTACTTTCTGCCCTTAGGCGTACCGCGTGACCGCTATTCTTCTCCGGTAAGCTTTCTCGCCCCCTGCCTACTGCTTATATACATAGGCTCCTTCTATCGCTCTGTTTTGAACCCTGTGTATATGTCTAAAGAATGTGTGGGACGTAGAAACTAGGGAAACTTACTTCGTTTCGGTTTTTTTTTTTTGCGTTTGAATGCCGTCCCTTTGCTGTCTGTGTGCTTCCGGCTTCTGGGTTCTGGGCCTAGATTCCTATGAGCACTCGCCATTACCATTCTCGCATGAATGGTTGGCGTTATGTCGTGGCGTTTTGAGTCGTCGTAGCTTAGAGTAGCCGTTCTTTCATCCTCTTGACG
Organism: Morus notabilis; assembly: GCF_000414095.1. Classification (NCBI taxonomy): domain Eukaryota; kingdom Viridiplantae; phylum Streptophyta; class Magnoliopsida; order Rosales; family Moraceae; genus Morus; species Morus notabilis. The sequence goes on along the minus strand of NW_010364464.1, from coordinate 25,571 downwards.
TCAGGGTTTTAACTTAGCTCTTTGTCTGTTTAATCACCAGAACAATGGCCCAAAGTTCCCTCAGTCGAGAGGATTCTCTGGTCGTCCGCCCAGACCCCCCCTCTGTGGTGGAGCTCTCCTGCTCTTCATCGTCTTCCAGCGTCGATTCCGTGCTGATAGACGTAGAGGACGTCGAGGCCGGATTCGAAGCCAGATACGCCCCAGTCGACAGCTTTGGTAGTGAGTTCGATAGCTTCGAGTGAGTTTTGGATGAAGCTGTGGAACGAATCCCCTTCACGGGGGACAATGTAAGCGGAGTGGCCGCTTCGGCAGTAGATGCCCCTCTGGCTGCCACAAGCAGCGAACCAGATAGGCCTTTCTTCACAGTCGACGTTGTGGCGTCGAAGGTCCGGAACAAAGACATCATCCGGGCTGTGAAGGAAGGGTGCATTGACGGGAAGTGCTTTGAATACCTTCTTTCGGACGTGCAATTCAGAACCAGTATGCCGCCGACCGGATATCTTCCGGTCTACACTAGAGCTGTCCTGTCCATCCCTTTGTGAAGGAGTATTGTCATTTTTATGGCATTTCTCCTGCTCAGCTGGCGCCAAACTTTTGGTACTGCTTTGCTGGTGCCTGGATTTTATGGCATCAGCGATTCGATATGGACCTCCCTGTTGACGAGTTTCGATTTATGTATAAATTATGCCACGTCGCCAAGTGCGAGGGGTGGTATTTTTTGAGTGGTCACGGGAGGTCCCAGCCCAGACTCGGGAAGCTATACTGGGCACCCCCTCATCGTCACATGGGTGGAAGCCCATGTTCTTCATGATTCGGGGGCCCTTCAACTTTCACCCCAACGACCGCCTGCCCCGTCGAAGACAGGTGCAGACGGCGTTTGGGAATATGGGTAAGTTGTCTTGGCTTTTGGTTATCTGACTTTGATTTCTCCCATTTTTCTACTGACATTCCGTTCGCATTCTAGTAAGTCAGGACCGGCCGAAGTTCTCCGGGAACAGCTTGGCGAGGATCGAAAAGGCTTTTTCTTTTCCGTCAGAGGTTCGTCATATTGAGACGCTCCTGACCCAGAAAAACCTTCACGAAGCTGGTCTGATCCTCGATCTCCCAGACCCCGCTGATTTAGACACCGTCCGTCAGTACTTCCATCTAAACGACGAAGGTATTATTTGCTTTCGACGCCCTTCTTCACTGTGACTTGGGTTCTTCCAATGCTGCCTGTATTTTGACCTTGTCGTTTTCCTGCAGAAATGGCGTCCTTGAGGATCCAACTTCCTGGCAGCCAGCAGTCTGGGCCGAGCCAGCAACCGCCATCAGAACAACAACCCCCGCCGAGCCATGCGCCCCAGTCGAAAGGAAAAGAGAAAGCTTCATCTTCTTCCTATGCCCCAAAGAGCAGAAAGACTAAGAAGGGCCCTTCGGGGTCGGAGGAGGAACTTGTGAGGAAAAAAAGACGTAGGGACAAAGCACCGGTGGCAGAAACATGGACACCGATGATTCCCATCCCTGACGTCAAAATTCCCTCGGCGCCGAGAGAACGCGTGCTTATCCCAGGGGCCAAAATTATGGACCCCAAGTTTCAAGTCTCGGACATATCTGACGCCAAGATTGGGGCGATGCTGAAACTTCCCCCTCGTTTCTCCGTTGTCTTTCAGGCTCTCTATGAGTCCTTCCTTGAGCCTCATTGGGTCACTGGCGCCCAATCCTCTTTGGTCGACCGTCAGCGAAAGCAGATTTCCTTCCAAATTCACGTAAGGCTCCCCCCCCCCCCCCCCCTTTTTTTTTAACCTTTGACTTTTTTAGAGCCTGGTTCTTTCCATTCTCAACCTCCTCGACCTTGTTAAGGTTGAGGAGCAAAAGAATGAGATGGATGAGTTGGAGGCCAAACTTCAGTCCCTTGTTACCGACGCAAAGCAAAAGCTAGATGATGCCAACGAGAAGAGGGACGTGGCCTTCGCCAAGCTGGCGAGTCTAGAAGAAGAGCTTTTAAAGTTAGAAAACGAGATCGCGAGTCTCAAGGAACGGGCGGACTTATCTGACCAAAAATTGTCCGAGGCAGCTAGGGAGGCGGAGAGACGTTTTCTTGAGGGGAAGAGGGAAGCTGAGGCGGAAGCCGCATTTGCTTTCGACGCCAGGCATGTCGAGGTTATCGAGGAGTTTAAGGCCTCCCAAGAGCTTATAGATATCCGTACCAGAGACTTCCAATCTGCGGGTCAGTAAATTGTTAACCTGATCAAGAAGGAGCGTCCTGAGTGGGATTTGAGCTTTCTTTATAACTCCCCCCTCCTATGGGTGACGACAATGCTTCTCCGCCTGGTGACGGTAAAGACTCGGGAGCTGCCGGCGAGGCCTGAAGGACTTTTACCTGCCTCCTTTTGTTTTGTAATAAAGAATTTTATTGATCCGGATATCTTTTACTTTATATGCTTCTTATATATATATATATATATTCAAATGACCACAGTTTTAATTTATACCTTGATTCGCACTTGCTGCTTTCTTTATTAAGTCTTCGCCTTTCTTTTCTGGGAGATCTGGCGTCGAGCATACCCCTTAGGTTCGTCGTCTTAGGAAATTCCTTGAAATTTTGCTAAGTCCTTTTTCTTTCCTCATTGGAGGATCTGACGTCGATTGTGCCCCTTGGGGTTGTCGTCTTAGGAAATTCCTTAGAATTTCGCTAAGTTCTTTATCTTTCCTCCTTGGAGGATCTGACGTCAATTGTGACCCTTGGGGTCGTCGTCTTAGGAAATTCCTTAGAATTTCACTAAGTTCTTTTGTCTTTCCTCATTGGAGGATCTGACGTCGATTGTGCCCCTTGGGGTCGTCATCTTAAGAAATTCCTTATAATTTTGCTAAGTTCTTTGTCTTTTTTATTTAACCCGTGGATCCCTGTCCCCCATGTTTGTTTAATATAACCTCAGTTTTTAAGCAGACATGTTATTAAGGGGTGAATTCTTTTCCTTCTGTAAACATATCAATTTATTCACTTTATAAAGAATGTACAATTGAGATATGCGAGAGTTTCATACATTATTGGTAGTATAGCTTCAGTTGTTCAGCATTCCACGAGTGTTGGATCTTCTTGCCGTCGAGGCTTTCCAAAACATAGGTTCCAGGACGTAGCATTTTCCTTATGCAGTAGGGCCCTTCCCAAGTTGGGCCCAGCGGACCGGTATTCTTGGGTTTTGTGCTTTGCGTTACCCTTTTTAGTACTAGGTCCCCTGGGATGAACCTCCTATGTCGAACTTTCTTGTTGTAATATCGCGTCGTTCTTTGCTGATAAGCGGCGAGGCGTAGTTGGGAGTCGAGCCTTTTTTCCTCCAACAAGTCGAGCTCTCCATTCATACCTTCCGTGTTGTCATCGTCGTTATGGACGATGGTTCTTAGAGTCGGCGTTTCGATTTCTATGGGGAGTACTGCTTCGATGCCATATGCCATGGAGAAGGGTGTCTCACCCATAGTAGTTCAGCTCGTCGTTCTGTATGCCCATAGGACCTTAGGAAGTTCCTCGGCCCATTTCCCTTTCAGGTCGTTGAGTTTTTTCTTGAGGGTATACTTTAATATCTTATTGACCGCCTCGACTTGTCCATTGGATTGTGGATGGATCGGTGTCAAAAAATCTTTCCGGATGCCCAGGTCATCGCAGAACCTGCGCGTTGAGGCGTTGTCCAACTGCCTTCCGTTGTTGGATACGATTGAGTGGGGAACCCCGAACCTGCACACGACGTGATCCCACATAAATTTGGTGCAGGCTACTTCCGTGGTTGTAGTTAGGGCCTTTGCCTCTGCCCATTTTGTGTAGTAGTCTACCGCAACGATTGCAAACTTAAATCCTCCGGGTGCAAGATGTAATGGCCCGATCAAGTCAACCCCCCATTTGGCGAAGGGCCAAGGACTGAGAATGGACGTCAAATGTTCCGGGGGTGCTCTAGGAATTATGGCATACCTTTGGCACTTATCGCAACGTCGGGCGTACTGAAAAGCGTCCTTTTAAGCATGAGCCAGTAGTACCCTTGTCGCAACACCTTTAGAGCCAAAGACTGCCCCCCAGAGTGGTTACTGCAGATCCCTTCATGGATTTCGTGGAGGACCTTTTGTGCCTCGGTTTCATCCAAGCACCGCTGTAGAGGGGTTGAGTAGCCTCGTCAGTAGAGCAAGCCGTCATACAATAAATATCTAACGGCTCTATACCTGACCCGTCTGGCTTCATCCTTTACGTTTGGCAATTGGGCATCCATTAGGTATCAGATGAGGGGGGTCATCCAACTTTCATTTACTCGGACAATTAACGCCTCCACCTTTTCTTCTATAGTTGGTCGCTCCAATTCTTCGATGGGGACGACCCCTAATGTGTCGAATTCTCTAGAAGATGCTAGCTTTGCCAGAGCGTCGGCGCTTGCATTCTCGGTTCGTGGTATCTGGAAGATCTCGTAACTTTTAAACTTAACGAGTTCTTCCTTTACCTTTCTTAAGTACGCTCTCATCCTCTCACCGCGCGCTTGGTACTCTTCCTTCACCTGCGCGACAACCAATTGAGAATCGCTGAAGACACTGAGTCTTTCAACCTTTAGGTGGCTGGCTAACCGTCGTCCGGCAATTAGTGCTTCGTATTCCGCCTCGTTGTTTGATGCCTTGAATTTAAATCGGACCGCCGAGGTAATTTTGTGGCCTTCGGGGCTGATTAACAGGATGCCGGCTCCTGACCCATTTTCACTCGACGCCCCATCCACGTAGAGTTTCCATTCTATAATGTCGACTTCTCCAGTTACGGCGGGAGTTGGCCTATGGGAGAACTCAGCTAAGAAATCGGCGAGCGCTTGGCCTTTGATCGCAGTTCTTGGCACGTACTTTATGTCAAACTGGCTTAATTCTACCGACCATTTGAGGAGTTGACCGGAAGTTTCGGGCTTTTGCAGAGCCTACTTCAGCGGGTGGTTTGTAAGAACCCGTATTGTGTGAGACTGGAAATAGTGCTGAAGCTTCCTTGAAGCTACCATCAGGGCGAGGGCAAGGCGCTCCATCTCGCTGTATCTTGACTCGGCGTCGAGAAGCCTTTTGCTCACGTAGTAGATTGGCAGCTGCACCCTCTATTATTCTCTCACTAACACGGAACTTACGGCGTGTTGGGATACGGAGAGGTATAGGCTAAGCTCTTCGTCGACGTTCGGTTTTGATAGTATTGGGGGCTTGCCCAAATGTTCCTTTAACTTCTGGAAGGCCTCTTCACATTGGGGTGTCCATTCAAAGCGCTTGCTTTCCTTCAAAGCGTCGAAGAAGGGGACACATTTGTCAGTTGCTTTTTATATGAACCTATTTAAGGCGGCGACACATCCTGTCAATCTCTGCACCTCCTTCGGCTTCGTTGGGGACCGCATATCTTGTAGGGCCTTGATCTTCTCAGGATTAGCTTCAATCCCTCGGTTGCTGACCATAAAACTGAGGAATTTTCCCGACCCAACTCCAAAGGTGCACTTTTAGGGATTGAGTTTCATGCGGTATTTTCTTAGTACGCCAAACATTTCCCCCAGATGGTCGACGTGACGGCTGGCCTTAGTGCTTTTTACTAGCATATCGTCAACATAAACCTCCATTGTCTTGCCGAGTTGTTGGGCAAACATTTTATTTACAAGCCTCTGGTAGGTAGCCCCTGCATTTTTCAGGCCGAAAGGCATCACTTTGTAGCAGTAGAGGCCCCTGTCGGTTATGAAGGATGTGTGCTCCTCGTCGGCTGGATGCATGGGGATTTGGTTGTATCTGGAGCAAGCGTCCATAAAGCTCAGTATCTCATGCCCCGCCGTGGCGTCGACCATCTGGTCTATGCGAGGGAGTGGAAAGCCATCCTTTGGGCAGGCTTTAAATAGATCACTGAAGTCGATGCATGTTCTCCAATCTCCGTTGGGCTTGGTCACTAGAACGGGGTTTGATACCCAACGAGGATAATGGGACTCCCTGATGAACCCATTATTAATCAGCTTGTCGACCTCTTCTCTCAGCGCCTCATACCTCTCGGGATTCATCGGTCAACGCTTTTGTCTTTTGGGTGGATATGAGGGGTCGACGTTCAGGGAGTGACATATTACTTTGGAGTCGATTCCTTCCATGTCGGAATGATTCCAGGCGAAGACATCTAGGTTCTTCGTGAGGAAGTCTTCGATCTCATCTTTAAGTGATGGGGCTAAGCCTGAGCCCACTTTTAGCACTTTGGCGGACTCGTCTTCACCAACTCGGACTTCCACCAACTGCTTCACAGGTTGAGACCACGTGACTTCCTCCTGGATCCGAGGATCTATATCCTCGACGAGGCCTTGGTGAACCATCCTTGTCTCCTGTCTCCCCGGTTGGTCATATCCGCGCAGGGCGTCAGAGTACACAACCCTAGCTTCATACTGGTTGCTTTTCATTTCCCCCACGCCATTCGGGGTGGGGAACTTGACCTTTTGGTGGTAAATGGAGGTTATTGCTCTTAACGCTTGGAGAGTTGGCCTCCCGATTACCGCGTTGTACTGGGAGCTTCCTTTTATGACCATGAAATTGGCCATTGTGGTTGCCTGTTGATTAGTGCATGAAAATGCACCATAAATATTGCTTTTGATTTATATAATATTAAAATATTTAAGCTTTAATTAAACAAATCCATTATTTTTATTCATAATATTTTTAATTGGAATTTGTCTAGTTTTTGCTTAATTATTTGCAGATAAAAAGCAGTGTAAAAAGCTACACAAAAATAAGCCATGAAAGCCATGTTTTCAACTACCCGGAGCCAAGCCGCGTAAGCTAAGCCGCACAAGCCAAAAAGAGAGAAGAGCCGCGTGAGCCGAAGCCATAAGCCGACTTTCACGTTTTTTTGCCAATTTTCTCGTGGGTCCCAGCTCGCCTGCCTTCCCCACTCCATCTCGCGCGCGTCCCCAGCACGCCCGTGCCTCAGCTGGCGCGTTCCCTCCACACAGCTTCAGCGCGCGTCCAACTCTCCCGCCTGGGTCCTGCACCTGCGCTGCCAGCCTGCTCCTTCCTTCTGCACGCGCCAGCTGTCCGAGCGGGTCCCAGCTGTCTCAAACGGCCAGCTCCTTTCCTCCACTCCGCGCGCGCCACGTGGCAGCTGACTTCTTTTCCTCCAATCAAGCTTCGACACGTGTTCCCTTTGAGATGAATCCGAATTCCTTCCCCAAAAA
>NW_010364464.1:7917-8489 GCF_000414095.1 Morus notabilis | reverse complement strand
TGATTTCTCCTAATTTATGTGTAATTTTATTTTGTTTCTTTTTCTTTTGTAATTTTCTAGTTTTACAATTTATTTCCTTATTTGATAGGCAACCTCTGAACACTATAAATAGAGGGGTTAGCCTAAGGTTTTAGAAAGCTTTGAATATTCAGTTTTTTTTTTTGTCGTCTTGCTGTCAGTCTCATATTTTCTCTTTAGAACTTGTGAGAATGTTTTGCAAGATAGGCTAGAGTTTTCTTGGTGAGGTTAGAGATGAACTTCTGTTGAGTGACCCAATTCGGGGTTTTGATTCCTTGTGCTGTAAAGTTCAACATCTGAATGAATTAAATCTCATCTATTTTTCTATTACTTTTCAAAATATTGTGTGTCAATTTTTATATAAGTTCAGTCACGCTTTTCTTATGTAATTCTGTCATGCAATGTTTTGTTATTCAAATTATTTTACAAATTGTCTTTTACTGCAATATTGTCAGATTGATATATTGTCGATTTTAGATAACTTGTAATAATAATATTTCTGGAGTCAACATACAGATTTAATCTATTCAGTTCTTTTATTTTGTGAATCAAAA
>NW_010364464.1:0-7831 GCF_000414095.1 Morus notabilis | reverse complement strand
ATTATTGAATTTTCTTCATACAAATTCTCTCATTTCTATTTTATTTGCAACAAATTCTCAAAAACTATTCTTTTTCTTTAATTCACTTTTCTCTAACGCTCTTATTCTGTTAGTCTTTCTTGTTATTTTGTTATCTCTCTGTGGATACGACCGCCCTTCTGTGCTACAATTGACCGCTTGTGAATATCACTTTTGGGCGTTAATCACCTGTCGAGGCTTTTCACCGGCGGTTATGGGTAGGCGGATGGTCCCTTGAGGGATGACGGAGTCGCCTGTGAAGCCATACAGCGGCCTGGAGGTTTTCTCCAATTATTCCTTCCGGATCCCCATTTTTTCCAAGCAATCGGAGTATAGGAGGTCCACCGAGCTCCCATTGTCCACCAGGATTCTGCACACGGTGTGGTTTCCTGTCATGGCTTCCACCACCAAGGCATCATTGTGGGGAAAATGAACCCCACAAGCGTCATCCTCGTTAAAAGCCACATCAGTGTGGCTGTACCTTGGAATTTTTACGGCGGAGACGCTCCAGAATCGCTCCTAATAAACCCCCCTGGCCTCGTGGGCGTAATCCTTTTGAGACCTCCTCGAGTCTCCTCCTATGTAGGGACCGCCGAGGACAGTCCTTATGACGCCGACGGGTTCACGGTCCTCTGGGCGCTGGTTCTCCTCTCGGCGTCGACCATCATTCTGCCCACCATGGCCGTCATTTCGGGGCCTTCGTTCGGCCCTGAATTCCTGCAACCTTCCCTCGCGGATCAATCTTTCGATCTCGTCTTTGAGGTCGGCACAATCGTTGGTGTGGTGGCCGACATCGCCATGGAACCTACAGAATTTCTTCTGGTTCCTTCGGCTGGGGTCTGACTTCATTGCTTCCGGTCGGCGCAGCAAGTTCCCGCGGCTAACTTAGTTGAAAACCTCATCGACTCCCACCGTTAACTCATGGTAGGAATCGTACTTTTGGAACAGTCAAGGTCTTCGGGTGTCCTCTTGCCTCGGCTTTTTGGCTTCCGGAGCGCTCGTCGTTGCGGCGGGCTGCTTGTCTCCGTTTCCTCCGCCTCGACGCTTCTTCCTATCCTGCTTCGTAAGCGCTGACCCCTGTTCGGTTCCTTTATTCTTGTTGGTCCGGTGCTCGGGGTCGTTCGCGTCTGCCTCTTCGGCGTTGATGTACCCCTGCGCTCGCGCCAGAAATTCTCTGTAGCTGGTTGGAGGTTTTCGGTTTAGCTCTCTTTTGAACGGGGTTATTTTCTTCATGCTAGAGAAGGCCCCCATCAAGGCTTCTCTGTCTGTTATGTCCATTGTGGCGGCGATAGCCTCCCCATACCTTGCGAGCCATTCCCTTAATGACTCGTTTGGCTTTTGATATATCGTCGTCCGATTCTGCTTTGGGGGGACGTACTTTTTAACCCCTATGAATTGGAGAGAAAATGCTTCCTTTAACTCATCCCAGCTCGAGATAGAGTTTGGCCTCAGCGTTCGGAACCATCTCCGCGCAAAATCCGTCAAATGGTTTCGAAAGGCTCAACACATGATCTCCTCGGCGTAACCGTGTAAGAGCATGTGCCCGGTGTACATCTCCAGATGGTCGTCGGGATCTCCTCGCCCATCATATGGCGGGATTGACGGCGACCTATATTTATCGGGGAGAGGGGGTGCCATTTCTTCTTCGGTAAATGGATGGTCATGGGTGCGACTGGGGGTGATATCGACGTTTACCACCTCAGCCACACGACCTATATTCTTTTTCAGGCTCGCCACGTCCCCTGTTAGTTTTTGCTCTAGGCTGGCCATACGTTCCATGATGGCGCGCGCTTCCTCTATCGAAATGGCCGAGCCGGCTACTCTTGACGCTTCCGCCCTCTGAACGTTAGGTCTGCCTCGGGCCTGGCCGCCTGCCTGCACTGAGCCTGAGTCTCCTGGCGGGTTTCCACCTGGATTCTGAGGTAGTACCTCGGGGTTTCCAGGACCTCTCAGTACCCGGTCTTCGGGAGCTCGGAGCCCGGTGACCCCCAAACGGCTGCCGGGGGATTGGGAAGGCCGAGGCCTAAGAGGGCCCCGGTGATTCTCACTATCTCCAGTTCCCCCTTGGACAGGTGGGTAGTCACCGCGGTTTGGATCTCCGGCCATGGCGGGTCCCTGCGGCATCGGAGCATCTTCTAATGGTGGCATGGGGTTCCTTCCATCTAAGCGTTCCACCACTGTCATCAGCCCACGTACCAGCTCGGTTAGAGTGGTCAGTTGGGCCTGCATCTGCATTGGATCCGGCCGTGGCGCGTCTGGAGGTGGAACTTCATGTCCAACCGGGCGTAGATCTCCTTCCATCCCATTATTCCCTGGACGGGCGGCGGCTTGTTGCTATGTTGTTAGGGGTCGAACGCTTTCGGTCCCCAGTGGAGTCGCCAATTGTTGACGGTCAAATTTCACCAACAAAAAACCGACCGGGTTACCTCTTGGTTTCCCCTTGGATTACCAGCTGTGTATGTATATTTTAATGCGTCAGGAATTGGTGAATTATTTGTGTGTGAGTATCTATTAAAAACCCCTTAGATATTAATGACACAAGGGAATTTATAGTGGTTCATTCTATAAATTTTAAAGCTACATCCACTGTAATCTTGTATTTCTTTGTCTTTGGGTAAGATACAATTTACAATGTTTTTTCTCAGCTAGTATTTTTTCTGAACCCCCTCCTCGTTAGGGGTCTTTCACCTTTTATATTGGGGCTTCCTTCGCTCGGGAGGTTTCCCTCACAGCTAGAAGCACTCAAGTGCTCTCCTTTGGTAGGCCCAGACGTAGCCCACTAATTTGCACTGTTCATCCAACTGATTAGTCTTCTATTACGGCTCTGTGCTTCTCCGTAATACTTTCCTGTCCCCTATGGGGGTAGTCTGACAGCTCGTAATTAATGCTCACAGACCACCTCCACTTGTGCACGTAACCCGTTATGTCCTCTAAAGGACGTTTCCCTCATCGCCAGTACCTCTTAGCCCAACCGCCTTCTTCGATGGCAATTTTCTGCGGTCGAGAGATCTTCATCCTATTGCGTCGACGGCACAATTGGTCGGCGCCACAATGGATCGTCGTCTTAACTTGGACTTCGTCCTGGGGCCTCCGCAGAGGAATATGAGGGGTTTGCAAGCATCGAGGGTTCCTTGCTTGGTGGGGGTTAATCAAGGCCATGTGTCGCAGTATACTTCGCCCACGCGTCCGTCATATTTTCCCATACAACAACCCTTATATTAGAAAGAAAAAAAAAGTTTGGGATTTTAACAAAATTGGTTTCATGTTCACCACAATCTAAAAACTCTTAGATACGATCATTGGTTAGAGGATGTTCTCCTTGCTCTTTTTGTATCTTCATGACCAAGCCTCACAAACTTACATTGAAAATAATAAGGGAACCATCACAATAAATTAGCTAAGAAACTAATGTCACAATTTTAATTCCCTTTAAATGCGATCAAATATATAAATATTTATGGTATTTAACTGAAAAATTGGAAAATTTACAGACTTATACTATTGAGGTCAGATTTCGTACATCATCTCTCACCGTACACGTGGTAACTCGGGCTCCGGAAGGTCACTAAACGAGTCACCATGACTCCCCGGTCAGGCTAAAATGACTCATCGACTGGTCACTCCCACCAGTATACCCCACAGTCGACGAACAACCTTGGGCATCAAGTCATGAGATAATATCCTCAAGGCATTCCTTATACATAAATTGGCAACAGAGTCAACCAAAAAATAAAAGAAATTAGCTGCTCGAGCTAGAAGAATTAATGAGAAAAAATGTCAACAGTTGACTTAGGCCATAAGCAGCCCTCATATTGGACGAAATTGATTGCCCTCAACATAAGAAAACTATATCTCCATCAATTATGTAATGAAGAACCCGGATCAACTCCAAAAGGGTAATAAATCATGCATGATCAATCAACCGGGAAGAGAATCAGTTAAGGAAACTTATACAACATTTAAAGAGGAAAGGAATATCACGAATTAAAAGTAATCACTCAAAAAATCAAGAAACAACTTATGGAGCCTCTTCTACTATAAATACAAGGCATTTAGACGTCTTTCAAGACACGACACAACATCTTCTCCAGCACGCTAAAGCATCCACACTCACTTACGTCATATTTTTCCATTATTTACTATATTTTCCAACATATGTTTGTTGGTTACCGAATCGAATTCGGATGCGGAAGCGTGGGGGAGGCGGATCGTGTATAACAAAAATTTTCACAAAACCTTTGAGATACTTTATAGATTATATTAATTTATGCACGAATAAATTAATCACATTAATTTATTTATTAAGAACTCAATTCAGAATAATACCTGGCGGCCGATTAGGATGATAACTTGAGTTCTATGACCTCGAACAATCCTTGCTCCAAAGCTTTGTGTTTAGAAAACCAATGTCTTCCACGTAAATTTCTAGAATCCACGAAGACATGTGTGTGGGCACACCTTAGACAAAACGGGTTAGAATAAACACTCGAATTTTCACAAACACCAACGCATGCACGATGTAGAATTTTTTGGAGAAAAAAATTTCCCTCTCACTCTATGAGAATTTCAGCCACCCTCTAAAATTAGGGCAAGAAATTGTTTCAAAAATTGTCTCGCGTAATTTTCTATCATTCTCTTATTTATAGAGTATAAGTCAAACTTTTAGAAGGAATCTAATCTCTATCTCCAATATAAAGCTTGTTAATTATCTCATATTTGAATTTGGAACAAAATCTCCTCTTTTCCTTTATCCATTATGGCCGGCCATTGTAGGGGATTCTCATCCCTATATAGGCGCCAATATCAGATAGGGAAGGAAGAGAAAAATATCATTTATCATGTAGTCCAATTTTGACTCAAATTCAAATTCCAATTTAAGTCAAACTTAAATTAATTTGAATTCTAAATTGAACAACTTATCATATAAGTTTAAATGGATAAATTTAGATGTGTTCAAATTCAAATTTAAATAATCACATTATTTAAATAATAATTAATTCTCAATTAATTATTTTTGAGTGTTTAATTTTAGAATTTCGTAATTCTAAAATTCCCATTTTGCCCTTTGTGTATTGTATAATTACTAGGACGACGTGGGGACTAATGGACCTATAATCCCGAGCTCCAATAAAATTAATAATTAATTAAACACTTTAATTAATTAATTAATTATAATAATTTCAATAGTTACTCCACTATAAACTTGGAATTGCACTATCAAAATTATAGATATAAATGACTTCTAAACTGTGAAGTGTTCATTTGATATAGTCACTGCATATAGATCAATTCTCCATAAGTAATTCATAATTAGAGCAATGTAAAATCCATTAACCTCTTTAATTACATCTTTATCTTTGAGTACCATTGATTCTCTAATGGACAGTGATTCATAAAACACATTCATGAATCGGAGCTCCTACTGGTCCAATTACCGAATCAACCCTCAAGAGAATTATTTATCTACTTCTTTCTCAAAAAGGAATGGATTCCATCTCGTATAATAACATTCCCGGCTACATACTTCGTCATGTCTCTAAAATACAAGGAATGTGATTCAGGATCTCAGAATCAGTACCAAGTAAATCAAAAGACACAAATCCATAAATAGGAGTCTGTTAAGAACTCAGGATTAAGACCATTCTATATATGACCATCGGTAGACTCAATTAGAATTTCTATACTTAACGGAAATTATTAGAAATTCATATTGTGTCTGTGTCCTTGTTCCACATAATCTCATTATACGAAATACACTCATTCAATATCTCACCATATTAACAGTGCGGATAACACCGTTCCATTTTAAATGGGAATGATATGCATTAATAATGTTTTAATTAAAGATTTTGAACTTTAATTAAATTCATTATGAACAATATTTTTTATTATTATCCTTAAAAATTATCCTCTCATATATAACACTTATATACAATGTTTAAGGTCACATAAATAATCATAAAATTTTCATTGATATTCATAAAATATTCACAAATATATACGCATAAAAATGGTGAATAAACTCTTTTATTAAATAAATAATAAATATCATATTACATCTTATGCTTCTAGGACACCATTCCCAACAATGTTTCCCTCTATCATCTTGTTTTTTTCAGAACGACTCTTGTAGTGCTTTTCAACACTCATAGTGAAACAACCGGAGCACTACAGTGGACGTATATTGCATTCTTGATGGAACCACTATAAATTCTTGTGTTTTTTTATTGTTTTTCTTTATTTTTTTACATTTACTAACACTCTTGTTCTCACAACAAATTAATCTCACTAATTGATGACTCCTAACTCGGTCATTAACCCTTAATTTCTCTATTTGTAGATTTTACCTTCTACATATACCAATTTAAAGGTTCAAAACAAAATTAACTATAATTTTTTATTACCCCACCGCAATTCATAAATCCTTTGGGAGACGTTTGGTTCATGGATTAGAATTATGAGATTATAACTATTTTTTATTTACGTATATTTTTTATGAGAGAAAATACTGTAGCAAATCATGAACCATAATTCAAATTAGAGAACAAATCCTCCAACTAAACGCATGATATGTTTTGCTTGTTGTGTCCTAGATTTTTTTTTTTTTTTGACAAGAGGAATATAAAAATGTGCTAGATGCTTTCCTTAAATCATTACGTGGGGTAAACCATATCTTTCCCGATGCCCGAACAAGTGGATTTGGTATTTGATTTTTATCAATGGATTTTTTTTTTCTCATAAATACAATGGAGTGCTTGGTATCTCAAATTCTATCGTGGGTCACTTTATTGCTTATTGGTCAAGCCACGTGCTACGTGAACAATAACTTTGTAAATTTAATTTCGTTTATGTCAAAATACGTGATGTTTTTAGAAATTAAATTCACTAATTTGAATGAGCAAAAAAATATTTAAAAAAACACATTAAAAAAAATTTAAAGTTATATAGAAATTAAAAAAAAAAAAAACTTAAGTAGAGAGATATTAAGAAGGAATTATCTTAATTAAAGAAAAGTGAAAAAAGAAAGCATTTCATAAAAGGATATTGTAAAACAAAAAATGAATTGTCAAAAAATATTAGGAAAAAAAGACAATAAGTAAAAGAAAAGAAGAAATAAAAAAGATTTTTTGAAAAAAAAATCTAAAAATAAAGTGTATATAAGTTTTAAGCAAAAGGAAAAACAAAACAAGAAACTAAAAATGAAAATAATTAGATAAAGTAAAAAACAAACAAAATATGAAGGAAACAAAAAAAGAAGAAGAAGTTGACACGACTGAAAAAAAGAGCATCTCTTTTTTTTTTTTTTTTGTTGCTATTTTACGTATGTTTATATTCACTGTCATTTCCCATTAATTAGCATCTTTCCAGTTTTTGTCGTTTTATCTATTTTTCATTGAAGTTACCATTAAGTTGAATGGCGTCGTTTACAAATTTTATTGTAGACTAAACAAATATATATGAAACCGTTTAAAATGTCATGTACAGTCCGATCCAGTCCGTTCACAAATTGTTGCCAGACTATTTCGACGGTTTGGAACAATTTGGATCATTTTTGTCTATGGGACCAGAGTAGATCAACCCGTTTTAGAGCGGTTTAATCTGGGGTGGACTGTTTGTCAAAAAACTATTTCTGTTTGTTTTTAATATTATATTTCATGTTTTTTAAATTCTTAATAAAATTTAGGAATGGTCTCTCATCCGGCATATGAAATATGCATGATCAGTCCGCTCTGTAATTGTAGCCGTCGGATTGAAATTTGGACAGTATAGATAAAAAGTTTGTTTCTCAAACGACCTCTCTTTTTCTCAAAAG
>NW_010364463.1:0-519 GCF_000414095.1 Morus notabilis | reverse complement strand
CCATAAAGTCGATCCCCCAACAATCGAATATTCCTATCACGAGAATCGGATTCAAAGGCATCATATGGCGGCGGGACAAAGAACCTAACTTCTGGCACCGGACACAGGAATGATAGAATTGATTAGTGTCCTTGAACAAAGTAGGCTAATAAAGACCACACTGTACGATTTTTGCGGCGGTCTTTTTCACAGAAAAATGACCACCACATGCATCGTTATGACAGAAGTTCAAAACACTAGTAATCTCATCATCAGGAATGCATCGTCTCATGATTTGGTCAGGACAGTACTTGAAAAGATATGGGTCATCCCAATAGTTTGACCAAGAACTTGCGTTTATCTTGTGCATTCCAATTAGAAGGAAGTTCGCCCGTCACCAAGTAGTTTTCGATATGAGCGTACCAAGGCAGCTTAGTGACGACGAAAAGATTTTCATCAGGGAAGTTATCACGGATGGCAAGGCCATCGGTGGGATCATTGAACTTGAGTCGAGACAGATGGTCGGCAACGACATTCTTG
>NW_010364462.1:0-1473 GCF_000414095.1 Morus notabilis | reverse complement strand
CCCATCTTCAAGAATAAAGGAGATGTGCTGAATTGTAACAATTATAGGGACATAAAGTTAATAAGCCACGCTATGAAACTTTAGGAGAGAGTTAATAAGCCACATTAAGGGCCACAACTACCATCTCAAGTAACCAATTTGGCTTCATGCCGAGCAGAGCAACCAGGGAAGCCATTTTTCTTCTTAGGATGCTGATGGAAAGATACAGAGAAGCCAAGACGGACCTACATATGGTATTTATAGATTTAGAAAAGGCATATGATAGGGTGCCGAGAGAAGTTTTATGGTGGGTGCTAGAAAAGATATGAGTGCATGTGAGGTATATTAAGGTAATTAAGGACATGTACGATGGGGTGGTCACGAGTGTGAGAACTGCTGGAGGCTACACGACAGAATTCCCCATTCGGATCGGCTTTCATCAAGGATCTGCTCTTAGTCCTTATCTGTTGAAGATATGAATATTCAGTATCAATTATACCGAATATGGAAGATATTGGGCTGATCATAAGAGATAAGGGCCCAATTGAAAAAGATTGGGAAAGTAATGATTAGGATTGATTTTGTACAGCAATTAACATTCCATATATACTAGCATTTTCTAGAATAGTTTTCCTCTGTAATTAGTATTTAAGAATATGTTGTACACCTACCGAATAATATAATTTCATAATTCTTTCTTCTCCATATTTCTCTAGATGGTATCAGAGCATTGATCCCTTTTGCTCGAACCCTAGCCGTCCTCTTACAACCCTAGCAGTCCTTTGAACCCTAGCCATCCCAGCCATCCTTCCATAATGTCTGAAACAATGTCAAAGTCCACAAATACCACTGTAAACCAGTCAAAACCCACTGAAACTGATACGTCCAGGCCTCATGTCCCTGCCCCTGATTCTCATTCTGTCCAGATCACTACAATACGATTAAATGGGGAAAACTTTCTGCGTTGGTCACAATCTGTGCGCATGTACATCCGCGGGAGAGGGAAGATTGGTTACTTGACCGGAGAAAAGAAGGAACCAGCCCTGGAAGATCCTTCTCATCCAACTTGGGACACTGAAAATTCTATGGTGATGATGTGGTTGGTGAATTCCATGGAGGAAGAGATAAGCTCCAACTACATGTGTTATCACACCACTAAGGAGCTTTGGGACAATGTCAACCAAATGTACTTAGACTTGGAAAATCAGTCCCAAGTGTATGAATTAACACTGAAACTTGGAGAAATCCGCCAAGGTGAGGGAAGTGTCACAAAATACTTTAATTCTTTGAAACTTTTGTGGCAGGATCTAGACCTATTTAGTGATTATGAGTGGAAATCTCCTGAGGACTGCAACCACTATAAGAAAACCATGGAGGATAATCGTATTTTCAAATTCCTTAATGGACTCAATGTTGAGTTTGATGAGGTTAAGGGCGAATAATTAGCAGACAGCCCCTTCCATCCCTTGGAGAAGTTTTTTCTGAGGTTCATAG
>NW_010364461.1:0-214 GCF_000414095.1 Morus notabilis | reverse complement strand
AAGAAATTTAGTGATTCACTTATTTGAAATTATTGTAACAAATTATGAAAGTATTCCTTCTTATATTAAAAAAATCCGTAAATTTTAAGAAACCCCAGTAAGTACAAGTTAAAGTTTAAGTTACAGTGGCAGCCTCATAGGAGGGTCGTCACATTCTCCCGAGTGCCGAGCAAAATAATACGCAAAATAAATCAAGTAATATCCCTATTAACCC
>NW_010364460.1:555-801 GCF_000414095.1 Morus notabilis | reverse complement strand
TTCCCGGGGCGGTTGTAGAGCGCAAAGAGAGCTTCTCTCTAACGGCTGAGGGGCCTTGTTTCAACCCCAAACGTTGTCGCCATTCTGGTGGTGGTGGTAGGGCGCGAAGAGAGCTTCGATATAACCTCTGATGGGCCGGCCCCATTACGACACAAAAAGTTGTCGCTAAATTCGTGGCGGTTGTAGAGGGGGAAGAGAGCTTTGATCTGACGGATTATGGGACCCGTTATGACATAAAAAGTTGTC
>NW_010364460.1:0-338 GCF_000414095.1 Morus notabilis | reverse complement strand
CCCGTTCACGACCCTCATGCGGTCTCCGTTCCTGTGGCAGTTGTAGAGCACGAAGAGAGCTTTGATATGACGGATAATGGGCCCCGTTACGACACCAAAAGATGTCGCCGTTCCCGTGGCAGTTGTAGAGTGCGAACAGAGATTAGATCTATCGGTTGATGGGCACCGTTACACACAAAAAGTTTTAAGCGTTCCTTTGGCCATTGCAGATTGTGAAGAGAGCTTCGATCTAACGGCTAATGGGGCCCGTTATGACACAAAAAATTGTTACAATTTCGTGGCGGTTATCGAGGGCGGAGAGAGCTTTGATCTGACGGATTGTGGGCCTCGTTACGACA
>NW_010364459.1:259138-269302 GCF_000414095.1 Morus notabilis | reverse complement strand
TCCCTAATTTTTTGACTTTTTAAAACCTCGATTACAATAATATTCTCCTAATATGTTGTTTTCAATCTCAAATAATGGGTTTTCTTTCTCTTTCTCCTTTTTTTTTTTTAGTGAAAAAGAGGCTTAAATAGTGGCTGAATTGCCTGTGTAGAGCATCCTACGTAGAGCAGTTAAAGGATCTAGACGCATTAAGAGAAGGATATATTAGTTATTAAATTACAAAAGTTTGGAGACCCGTGGTGTAATTTTATTTATTATTTTATTATTTTTTCTTCTAAGTAGTAGTGGTTGAAGTTAGAACACTTTTTAAGAAGCAACTAATACCGTCAATAAGCAATGTCGTTTTTATACAAGGACCTCTGCCGAACCTATTGATAATAAAATGAAGGTTTATGAGCTATCAGATTTTGATTTTTAGAATTCCGTACTATTGTTAGTAAAATTAATACAAATGATTTGACAATTTGTCATTCTCATATTAGAACACAGATTTCTCTCTCTCTCTCCATGCGAAAATAACTCACACATCAATCATTTTTACTGATTGGCACTAACATAATTAAGAAATCCAAATTCTTCTTTTACTCTTTTGCTGATCTTCATGCCTCTACATGAAACTCTCTCTCTTTCTTTCTTCTCTGCCCATTTTTCTCCATATAGAAGGTGGAACCTTCTTAATAGCCATCGCCAACTTTTAAACAACAACCATAAGGAGTCAAGTTGATACTAAAACGTTAATACAAGAATTAAGACCCTTATCTCGTTATTACAACTTTTTAATACTAATTGGTATGGTAACTTCTTAAATACCTACTATACAAGGATGGCTATGCACTTATCATATTAGTTGATAAAGTAAAGATAAAAACTTCAAATTCTTGTATCTATTTGTCATTACAGATGTTATAAATTTACATATCCTTGTTCATATTGAGGTTTAGAGTTTGAATCAGTATAGTTCTTAAAAAAAAATGATATTTTAAGGTCTAAATTACCATTACACCCTGAAGATAACTTAATAAAATCAATATTTTCCATTTTCCCTTTCCAACATCGCCTAATTAGACAACTCCTCATATTCCCATAAATTACGTGAAGCAAAAAAGGGCAAAATACCAATGGCTTTCGATTCTACGACACTCTGGGATTGTTCTTTTACATTTTTGAGTTAGGGTGACAATCTTGAGTTGAGTTTGAGTTATAACTTGAGTTAAAATTGTAACTTAAGTTTGTATTTAGATGTGCACATTTGAGTTATGATTTGAATTGAGAATCTTTTTGAGTTTATATTTGGGTGTGTCAAAACTTAAATTTATATTTAGATAGTATTTTAATAAAAACTCAATGGTGATGAAAAATTTTAATAGGGCATATGAGTGGGTTTTATTCGTTTTTTCGTTGTGAATGCATAGAAAAAAAATCATCTCAATCAGAATTAAAACGAAAAAATTATGATATTTTTAAGAATATAAAAGGAACTGTTCATTAATTTGAGTTTGAGTTGAAGGGAAAAATCCGTTCGGTTCTCTAATTCGAGTTGAGATGTGATGTTGTGTGAGAGCTTTTTACTGTAACAAAAAAGTTAGATATGATTATTTTTGATAACTTTTTATTATAACAAAACTCAAATTCTAAACTCGAATTAGCGAAAATAACGGACCACCAACCTGAAAGGAAATTAACGTTTATTTTCTTAAAAGAAAAAGGGAAAGTAAAGAAAAAAATAAAAAAAAACCATATCTATCTATCTATCCATTTAGGATTTTTGGTGACGTGGTCCAATGAATGAAGAGGCCACCGTGTTGATCCTCAAGACAAAACATGCACAATTGCTGGTATGGCACAAGACCATGCGTGTATTATATATATATATACATAATATATATTATATATGTGTACATAGATATATAGATATAGGAACCAAAATATAACAGTTAAAATCCTCTCCGGGTTGGCCATTTTGGAAAAACCTGTCCTTTCTTCAGTGACACTCGCTATCAGAACCACAAACTCGCACATACCATTCTCTCTCTTCTTCTTTCTCTCTATATATTCAACTGGGTCTCCACTATCACCACTTCACCAGCACTTGCTAAGTGGGAATTCCGAATTCAGACTCTTCTTCTTATCTCTCTCTCTCTCTCTCTCTATACACACATATATATTTCCTTCTTTCTTGACATACAATATTGTAATCTGTAGTTCCCTGTTTTTCTCATCGGGGTTTTGCTCCATTACTCCTCAAATTACGGTTTTGAAGCCCGTTGAGCGTTTTTTCTGTTTATTGTCGTTTCTGTTTTGGCTCTGCCGTAATGGCGCTTTGTACATTATCGTTCCCTGGCCATATCACCCGGGCTTCGGACCCTCAAAAGTCTGCTTCTTTCTCGTCTCAGTTTTCTTGGGGAACAGATCTGCTTGGGCAATCTCAATGCAAGCTAAATCAGGTTCGTGAAGAAATGACTCTCATTACTTGTGTAAAATTGTGTTAGCAAAATTGGGTATTTGTCCATTGTTCAGTTTTTGTTCCTCGAGTTGTGTTTTGAACTGGGTAAGCTTGCAATTAAACCAAAAAGAAAAGAAGAAAAAAAGGGTGGGTTCTTTTTTCTCGTATGCTTTTGTTTTCTTCTTTTGAAAATTTTCTTGGGGTAATTTTATTTTATTATTATTTTTTTATTTTGAGTCTTAGGAAAATATGAAAGTTGCTGAAAATTATGGCTGTTTTGTTGGGATTTGGCATGCAGGTGAGGAAAAGGCCAGGTGGGGTTTATGCATCACTTTCAGAGATGGGAGAGTATCACTCACAAAGACCACCAACTCCTCTCTTGGACACCATAAATTATCCAATTCACATGAAAAATCTTTCGGTCAAGGTAAGGCCTATTTCTAATGCTTGTTCAATATATGAAAAAAAAAAGCCTTATATCTTCTCATAATAAAGGAGCATAGCAACTTATATATGAACTCAAGTACTTAATAGCCTTTGCATATTGAGATATTTTTTCTAATCAATTCTCTTAAAATCTTTGTATTTGGTTGAATTAGGAGCTTAAACAACTAGCAGATGAACTCCGGTCGGATGTCATCTTCAATGTTTCGAAAACCGGGGGTCACCTTGGCTCAAGCCTTGGTGTTGTTGAGCTCACTGTTGCTCTTCATTATGCCTTCAACACTCCACAGGACAGGATATTGTGGGATGTTGGTCATCAGGTTTCAATCTCACCTTATTGGTTCCATGAACTAGCAGTCTAGCAGAAACTAAATTTCGTTGTCATTCACTTTTTGTATTGATTTTGCAGTCTTATCCTCACAAAATCCTGACTGGAAGAAGAGACAAGATGCACACCATGAGGCAAACAAATGGTTTGTCAGGATTCACTAAGAGGTCTGAGAGTGAGTATGACTGCTTTGGGACTGGTCATAGCTCTACTACTATCTCAGCAGGCTTGGGTAAATTCTCCTCTCTTCTTTAATTATTCAGTCTTTTTTGTTTTTTGTTTTTAAAATATTGTTTTCACTTTTCAATTTTCGTGATCACGCTGAAGAATCTGGACAATATGAAGAAAACTAGTTTTCTCTTATATTAATTATTCATGCGTTTGTTAGTTATAACATCTTACACTTGTTCCATATGCATGTTATGTTGTGGAAGTTCTTCATGGAACAGGCTTATATATTATAGCATGATACTATCACTTTTCATCTTTTGTTGTCTCATATGTGAAACTTTTCATCTTGGTTTTGACCTTTTTTGCAATTTATGGGTAAACAGGAATGGCTGTTGGGAGGGATCTAAAGGGAAGAAAGAACCATGTTGTTGCTGTTATTGGTGACGGTGCCATGACTGCAGGGCAAGCTTATGAAGCCATGAACAATGCTGGTTACCTTGACTCTGACATGATTATCATTCTCAATGATAATAAACAAGTTTCTTTGCCTACTGCTACCCTTGACGGGCCGGTCCCACCTGTTGGGGCTCTGAGCAGTGCTCTCACTAGGTTGCAATCAAACAGGCCACTTAGAGAATTGAGAGAAGTAGCCAAGGTAAGTAACCAACACAATTAAGGACATTAAAGCAATGCAATTCTAAAATAATGATTGAAATCTGATCCGGGTTTGTTTAAATGAGATTCTTGCAGGGAGTTACCAAACAGATTGGTGGTTCAGTGCATGAATTGGCTGCAAAAGTTGATGAATATGCCCGTGGGATGATAAGTGGTTCTGGATCAACACTCTTTGAAGAGCTTGGACTCTACTATATTGGCCCGGTTGACGGTCACAACATAGATGATCTTGTCGCCATTCTCAAAGAGGTTAAGAGTACCAAAACAACCGGTCCAGTCCTGATTCATTGTGTCACTGAGAAGGGACGGGGATATCCATATGCAGAGAAAGCTGCTGACAAGTACCATGGTATACACAAATACAATTATTAACATGAGAAGCAAAACCAAATATAAAACCATTTATGATTTGCATATGCTTCATGTGATATCTAATCCACCAAACTAGGAAGTGATACATTTGTATGTGCTTTTCAGGAGTGGCCAAGTTTGATCCAGCAACTGGAAAGCAATTCAAATCCAGTTCTTCCACACAGTCATACACAACATACTTCGCGGAGGCTTTGATTGCAGAAGCAGAAGCGGACAAAGATATTGTGGCGATCCATGCTGCAATGGGAGGTGGAACAGGCTTGAATCTCTTCCTTCGCCGTTTCCCAACTAGATGTTTTGATGTTGGGATAGCAGAGCAGCATGCTGTTACTTTTGCCGCCGGTCTGGCCTGCGAAGGCCTTAAACCGTTCTGTGCAATTTACTCATCTTTCATGCAGCGAGCCTATGACCAGGCAAGTCAATACAGCTTCTTCAACTTCCTTCATCATGACAAGATTTTCATGTGGTGCTGAATCAGTACTTATGTTAATCTCATATTTGGATTCTAATCCTTTATGGGTGTGTCCCACAGGTAGTACATGATGTAGATTTGCAGAAGTTGCCGGTGAGATTTGCAATGGACAGAGCTGGACTAGTTGGGGCTGATGGTCCCACACACTGCGGCTCTTTTGATGTCACTTTCATGGCATGCCTTCCTAACATGGTGGTTATGGCTCCTTCTGATGAGGCAGAGCTCTTCCACATGATTGCTACTGCTTCTGCTATCAACGACAGGCCGAGTTGCTTCCGATACCCAAGAGGAAATGGCGTTGGGGTTCCACTGCCTCCGGGGAATAAAGGCATTCCTCTTGAGGTAGCTTTCACTCAGATCCTATACTGTTGTCTCGTAAGTTTTTGTTCTAAAATATTTCGTATACTGATCTATATGTTTTGTGATACTTCAAAACAGGTTGGGAAAGGAAGGATATTGATTGAAGGGGATAGAGTTGCACTTTTGGGCTATGGAGCAGCAGTTCAGAGTTGTTTGGCCGCTGCGCATCTAGTCGAACCTCATGGTTTGCGGTTAACCGTCGCTGATGCGCGGTTTTGCAAGCCTTTGGACCGTGCACTTATTCGCAGCCTCGCGAAAAACCACGAGATCTTGATCACAGTTGAAGAAGGATCTATTGGAGGCTTTGGATCTCATGTTGCACAGTTTCTTGCCCTTGATGGCCTTCTTGATGGCAAAATTAAGGTAAAAAAAGTCCATCTTAACAGCTTGAAAATTGCGTTGAAAAGTATAAGCATTGCATGATGAAAACTAACTTTCCTGTCTCAATAAACTTGCAGTGGAGACCACTAGTTCTTCCTGATCGGTACATCGACCATGGATCGCCGGCCGATCAATTTGCTGAAGCCGGTCTTACACCTTCTCACATTGCAGCAACAGTTTTCAACATTCTAGGACAAACTAGAGAGGCTCTTGAAGTCATGTCACGATGAAACAGCTTATAGAGATTCGATGGCAAAATTAAGGTAAAAAAAGTCCATCTTAACAGCTTGAAAATTGCGTTGAAAAGTATAAGCATTGCATGATGAAAACTAACTTTCCTGTCTCAATAAACTTGCAGTGGAGACCACTAGTTCTTCCTGATCGGTACATCGACCATGGATCGCCGGCCGATCAATTTGCTGAAGCCGGTCTTACACCTTCTCACATTGCAGCAACAGTTTTCAACATTCTAGGACAAACTAGAGAGGCTCTTGAAGTCATGTCACGATGAAACAGCTTATAGAATTTTTTTTTTTTTTTTTTTTTTTTTTTTTTTGGGTACAAATCCTTTAAGTGTGATGTATTAGATTTTAATTTGTGTATAAGATAATTTGGCCCATAAGTCATAGCATCAACTGATTATCCTATAAATTCAAAAGTATAACATTGATTCCTGAAATGGAAGCTCTTCTACTGTCAAGCAATCTATATATTAGTTCTCCTATCATATATATATACAAATCTTCAGAGAATCAGAAGTGAAGAAACGCCAATCATTTATATCAACCCTCTCGGAAAAAAAAAATATCTAGGGCAAGAAACACTTTGCACATGAGCTTTTTTAAGGTATTTTTATCTGTAGTACGTGTTTTAAAACATTACGTTGAAAGAATCTGATAAAAGTGGTGCTTGTCAAGGATAACATTTTCATGCCCACTGAAAAATTATCGTTCTTGATATTGTGCATCCGAAAGTTTATTTATTTATTTATTTATTTTAATAAATTTCATGACATTGGACTGAAAAGACCCCATTACTACAAAGTCGGTTTCTTTGCCCCCCACAAAACTAAAAATATGTTGCACACACTTTATTCTCACCCCAATCTTTTACCAGTTTGCTCCAAAACGTTTGTCAATTTGAAAAAAGATTCAAAAAGATGGCGAGGTTAGTTATAGGAAGAGACTACTTTATAAAAGACGACGTTTGAAGTTGGGAGTCTTTGAAAGCAGCTTCCTCATTTGTCGTAATAAAATAAATATTTATGAAAATTACTATATAAATCCTTATTTTTTTTAAAGGGAAAGTTCATTTATACTAAATAATAGTAGAATGTGAATGACCCGGCGATACAATGTATAATTCTCAATTGAGATCGATTCCACTAGTATCACCATTAAATTTGTATTAAATTCTGTCAAATTTTGCATATTTTTTCTTCTATTAATGTTCAAATTCTCATGGTATATAAAAAATAAAATAAACCAGCTTTTATACGAGTCTTTGCCGCGTGTTGGCCTTTGCTTGGCCAAAAAATGACCAAGTGTGCTGCTTATTTTGCAACACTTGTATTCTTGATATGAATTTGCTTGTCTGGTGCTCATTGCTTACAAGGTTCTCGACCAAAACTCATGATAATGCAGTCCATTAAGAGTCTTGGACATTAGCTTATATCTCACTATATCTATATATATGTGTCTTGGTCCTAAAAAAAACTTTCTGTGCCGTAGCACTTTAGAAGTGGACTTTGTGGTGAGTTATTCAAACCATAATATATACATTATATATATATATATATATAACGTCCTAACTCTTTGTAGTTGGAGATGTTCATCCGTTGGACATTTGTGGGTTCTTTGTATTTCCACCGAAAGATGTCAAAATCCACTTTGCAGCTGCAATGGCTAAAGTGGTCATTATGACCCAGTTATTCGTGAATAGATATATCATATGAGTTTCAAAGTCAATTGAGGAAAACGCGCTGTAGAAAAAGTGTGTACCCAAAAAAAAAAAAAAAAAACGTATTGATACAATAAAGGACAGATGAATTTAGGCATAAAAAGATGGTCGAACTGTTGGGGTTGAACTTGGAAATTGATAGTGATTTGTGTTAGAGTTTGAATTCAGATAAAATCTTTGATTGGAGGTGCACCTTCTCCGTCTTCACGTGAGGCGTCTTTTCTATAGTATTTTTATCTCACAAAAAACACACATAAAACGAGAATGATTCTGAATCATAATTATGAATTTATGAACCAAACGTCCACGAAATCTTTGATTGGAGGTGCACCTTCCCGTCTTCACGTGAGGCGGTCATTAGTTTTTTTGTTGGTTGGGGGACCCGAGGAGGAACAATCAAGTTGTTAGAATCTAAAAGGCTCGGATTTAAAAAAAAAAAAAACGGAGGTAAAAATGCTAAAAAAAAACATTGTTATTAAGGCATGTTTATTTTACCGATTTGAGTTTAGAATTCGAATTTTGTTACAGTAAAAAGTTCACAGAAATAATTATATCTAACTTTTTTATTATAATAAAAGTTCTCACATAAAGTCATGTCTCAACTCGAATTAAAAATTCGAATTAACGAACTAAACGGGCCTTTAATATCTAAAGCAACTTCATGCTTTTGCGTGTCCTTAACATTCACAAATAAAAAAAAAATCACAAATAAAAAATAACAGTTCAAACTTTTTCAAATTAACGGTTCAAATATTTACCATGTTTTTACGAATTATTAAAAGGTTGTAAGCATAGTTTAATGGTAAAATTAGATGCACTATACATAAACTACAATATATATATATATTTGTGTGCGGATTGATCCAATATCGTATTTTTAACAATTAAAACATTACTTGGATAATGAATTAACTCTCTCAACATTACATTACACAACAAGCATTTGGGTTCTCGTCGCTAAACATCATTAGGAGCATCTCGCTATCCTTGCAATAACAATCAAACATGTTAATTGAGTTATAATAATTACAAATTTCAACTGCTTTCAAATCTCTTTCCCGTTGGGACAAATACCCTTCTCCATGATCTGAGGTACCAATATTATTATTATTATTATTGTTGTTGTTATTATTATTACCATCTTTAGGTGCCTCTAATTCATTGTCGTTTACCACAATTGCCACTCTCTTCCCGGTCTTCTTCCTCAGTTTCTTCAAAACTTTCTGAGGATCAATCTTGCCTATCACCACAACCTTGTGGTTGTTCATGTCTGTCGTAAATTTCTCCACCCCTTAATTAAACAAAATACCGAAAAAAAAAAGATTAATATAGTGGAAATTGGGGTAACGTACGTTATAATTAGTAACTTTCTTTTTAAAAAAAAAAAAAAATTACCTTTAAGCTTGGAAATGGCTTTGGCAACGGTTCTTTCGCATGCATTGCAATGCATTGAGACTGAGAATTCTGCAACTATGGCCTAAATCATTCATATATATAAATGTTATATATATATATATATATAACATTAAGAAATATAAATTGAATGTCATGAGATGTTACTAAATTAACATAAAAAAAGAGGAATCTGGGAATGGATATTAATGAGAGTGATCTTACTTTGGTTTCGCCGTGGGTTTTCTTCTTCTTTCCCATGGAGTCTATTGATGACGACAGGACAAACGGCCATGCATATAAGGAATTTAAAAAAAAAACAAAACAAAACAAAAAGGAAGAGAGAAATATATATATCGAAAAAAGAAGTAAATATCGTAGTTTTGTAATCATGAAATTGGCAATAGCGGTTATTAGTTTGTTATTACCGCATTACGAGTCGCCACCTTAGTTTGTCAGGTGGTTCCATTTTTAGTTTTTTTTTTTCTTTTTCATTTTTTGTGGGAAGAGATTCTTTTCTATTTTATTTGATAAGGATTCACATTTTTTTTCCCCTGTCTGATATGGTTTTTAACCTCACTCCCTTTAATAGTCACATTAAATGAAAATATTTCAATAAAAAGAATATTTTGCAATTAATGTAACGGTTTTGCAGACATTTTAATTGGAAGTATAAGTGTAGCTTAGTTTGGTATTGCTTTTTCCTCTCAAAATCAGCTTTTATTTGTAGTAGAAGTTGATTTTAGTGTTTGATAAATCTCTTCAAAAGTGCTTTTTAAAGAATTTTTCAAGAATCTACAGTCAAAATCAGAAGGAGCCTAAAGATAACTTTAGCTTTTAAATTATGCAAGAATCACCATAGTACAATTAATGAAATTTTTATAATACCCATAATACCTCTAATAAAATTTAAAATTTACAATATTCTCAATCTAAAATTCAGACTCGTAATATAATATAATATAATATTATAATAAATAATATCATAATTATATTAATAACTCTAATATTATTATTTTATCATATAATATGATATTATAATAAAATTATAATTATTTTAATAATATGATATTATAATTATAATATCATATTGTAATTATTATTTTATAATATATTATATATTATATTGTATTGATATAATTATATTTATTATATTAATAATAATAT
>NW_010364459.1:245415-258791 GCF_000414095.1 Morus notabilis | reverse complement strand
AGTATATAATATATTATATAATAATAGTTTTTTTATTATATCAAATATAATAATAAATATATATTATTTTGTAATTATACATATTATATCATAGTATAATATAATACAGTCGTAATTTTTAACTATTTATAACAATTCAACCTCAGAATTTACCAAACGTTATTATACTGATTTTAAAACCAACACAACTACTATAATTATAGTTTACCAAACACTCAATTATTTTTTGTAACATTAACTTTTTTCTTCAACACAATTAAAAATAATTTTTTTAAAATTTACAACACTACTGTACTAAGCCTTTGCCATTCTACCAAATATTGTTAAAGACAGGATGTTGAAAGAAGAAAAAAGGGTAAAAAAAATAAAAATAAAAACAAAAAACAAAACGACAGTGTTGCATGAAAAGACAAGTTTGTAAGTGAGCGACATCATCACAGAAAAAGTACGAAACTTGGGAAACGCAAATTTCATAAGGAACGACGTAAAGTTAAGAAAGCGACGAACGAATGATGGACGAACAAAAATTGAAATAAAAATAAAAATAAAAGATTATAAAATTGAGAGAACAACAGTATCTTGAAAAATGATTATTGAAAACGACAACACACCTATAAAAACGACATTATGTTAGGATGCAGACACGACAATATTGTTGGAAAGGATCGTATCATGTAAGCGGAAAAAATATTCCTAAGCATCCTAATAACTGACAACTAATAAGTTATACCTTACCAAAATTAATATATAAACTACATATTATTAGACTACAGGATAGTGAAAAAAACAATATCACGATATAAATGACTGTATCGTATCGTATGAAATTATATTAAAATGATAAGGAACGTATGAATTTAATCCCAAAAAAAAAAGGAACGAAAACATCAGAGGGGGAACGTGGAAAAAAAAACGACAATATGTAACTCGACAAAATATTAAAAGGACATCGACAGAATTAGCACAAAGATAATACCTTCAGAAACGATAACAGTTTGAAAAACGATATCATTAAAGGACAACGACAACAACCTGAAAATAAACAAAAATTCAAATTCTATATAAAAGAAAACACCATCGTAAAAATATTGTGGTTGAAACCTATGTACCAAATTGCACAAAAATATATAGGAATAACGTTTGAAGTGGCAATAAAATCTCAATAAACGACAACATTTTAATAGCGAAAGCAACAAAAAGAAAAAAAAACGACAAAGAATGCGTGACACAGATGAATCCAGTTGTCGTATAACAAGATAAAGACCACAGTAAGAACCGTAGACTGCCGTTCCACTGAAACATATCACTCTTTCTTCCCCACTAAACCCTGATCGATTGTTTTCAGTAGCTGTGTTGGCTTTCATGCTTTAGCTGATCACAATCTCCAAAAACCCTCCGAGTTAACTCACCGCCCAATTCGCCGTCGACTCAGTCCTTCGAAGCCATGAAAGCCATCGTGAACGCTCGCCGGCTCTCGCGGTTTTTCAAGTCTCCGATTTCTCTCACCTCCGAACGCTTTCTCTCTCCTCAAGTTCCGATCGCCGAAGCTCTCCAGAATCACCTTCAATGGCGGAACAACACCTCCTTCTCTTCCCAATCCTCCTTTCTTCCCGGTACTTATTCAAATTTCTGATCTTTTTTGTTTCGCTAATTGAATTTATGTAAGTTGTTCATAAACTGAGAAGTCTTCAGATGTTTAGTTTTTTCTATGAGATTTTGTCTCGTACTTTGTTTGATTGCTGAGAAACTTAGGGAAATGAAAGGAAAAATATTGGCCTGATCGTCTTGCTTTCATAAGGAGCCTAGAATAGTTAATTTGAGCTCTTTAAAGTTCAAAGTGATTATTTTTTTCCCCTAATTTAATGAGGAGATTTTTGCGCCCGCATTATTCCAGGAAATCATTCAGAAATAGGACAATGCACAGTGTTTAAAACCTCATTGTCACAAGCAAATTTTTCTTCGGAAGCGAATAATGTCGAAGGAAATCCTACAGGTTGTCCATTTTCTTCGGTGCGAATAAAATGCATTTCTTTTTTCAAGTTCTTTTAATGATTTTTGCTTTGCCAATTGGAAATGCAGAGGGTGTTAAGGAGTTGTATGATAAAATTATCGAATCCGTTGTTGTTAAGCGAACAATGGTGCCTAATGCTTGGTTATGGTCATTGCTTGAGAATAGCAAAAACCGGGAAGATATCAAACTTCTTTTTGACGTTTTGGAGAAGCTCCGGCGATTTGTTAGTTTCCAACTTCTTAGTTTTGGTTGTTTATAGTGATTATTAAGGTTTTAAGTTTAAATCCTTGATATTTTTTATGCTTTGGTTTTGGTTGCAGAGACTGTCAAATCTTCGGATCAGTTCTAACTTTAATTTGAATCTCTGCCGAGAGGTTACAAAGGCATGTGTTCGTGTAGGAGCCCTCGACTTCGGTAAGCTTTTTCTTGTTCTTCTTCTTTAGTATAATTATCTTTAGTTTTGAAAAGTTTCTTTCTTGGTTATTCAATAGATATAGATCTTTATTGGAATTTTAGCAGTTAAAATGCTGTCCTTTCATGGATTCTTTTAGACTAGTTCAGCTTATACTTTTGCAGGTAAGAAGACCTTGTGGAACCACAATGTATATGGATTAAATCCTACTATTGCATCTGCCCACCAGTTGTTGGTAACGACATTCTACTCCATTGTAGAGATTTTCTAGCGCTGAAACATTTAGCTCTTCCACATGATTGCCTTAGTTCTGTAGTTCTTACCATTTGCACGTTTAAATGCTTGCTCTGATACGACTGCAGTTATATGCCAAGGATCGAAATGATACGAAACTTATGGTGGAGATAATGGACCTTCTTAAAAAGAATGACCTACCATTGCAACCTGGTACGGCAGATATTGTTTTCAGGTATGCATTCTATGTTAAAGAAGGCCTCCGGCTCTGGCCTTTTCTTTTCTTCCTAAAACTTGTGTGCGCGTGTTCAAATTTTATCTTCTTTTTCTTATGTATATGTTCTTAATATGAATTTGGATTTAACTATTGCAGCATTTGTTCCAAAGCTGATAATTGGCCATTGATGTCCAAGTATTCAAAGAAGTTTGTCAAGGCTGGAGTCAAGCTACGGCAAAGCTCTTTCGATGTGTTGATGGAGTTTGCATCGAGAATAGGTATTTCCATTTTTTCAGTTCCACCCCTCCTCCCGTCATGTATGTTACTCCTGTGATATGTAATTATCATATCGTGCTTTGACTGTTTCTTTAAAACATTTTTTTGAAACTTTTTAACTTTTTATTTCTAGGGGATGTTGAGGTGTTGTGGAAGATTGAGAAGCTCAGATCTGAGTCAATGAAGCATCATACCCTTGCAACAGGATTTTCTTGTGCTAAGGTCAACTCTCGTCTATTTAAAGATAGTTACACCCACGCAAACATTCCTTGGATTAGAGTTGAAGGCATTTTTAGTGAAGTATCATATGAATCAAATGCTTTACAAGTTTAAATAGTCAGCTTTGCAGAGCTTGAACAGAAATTAAAACAGAACGATTTTAGTGCCCCGTTCTGGTGATATAACCAGACACTGTTGTTTGCATATTTACAGGGTCTTTTGTTGGAACGTAAACCAGAGGATGCCGCTGCAGTCATTCAAGTTTTAAATCAGGTGAGTTGTCATATTAGTTTACTTCTAACAGAAGTGATGAAAAGGAACTTTATAATTGCATATTTGGGAGAAGGATTTTTTTCCTCTTTTTATTGGATTGAAACAAAGTATCATATACTTCCTGTCAGAAAAGATAACATTTTGATCTGCGCGAGGATTGAGTGGTAGGCAGTTTTGGACGTATGAATTTATATCATCATACAAAGAAATTACAAAGTTTGCCCAGATAATGTGTATATACTCACCATTTCTTGACACAATTGTAACTTATGCACATTAGGATCTGCCTGATGCAAAGAAATCGAGCATCATGGTCGAGCTGCAAAAACTAGTAAGTGAGTGGCCTGTGGATGTTATCAAGCGCCAAAAGGAAGAAAACAGAAAGGTAAAAAGTACCCCTTTTGATTTCTTTAATTTACGTAGTTATTCTTTAGAAAAATTACAATGTTTCCTTGCTTTACCAAACTTTATTCTTATTCTCTTTGTTGCTCAGGAGCTAGCTAGGCAGTTTCAAACTGATATTCCCGCCATGATCAATGTTCTACTAAATATGGGCTTAGAAGCAAGTGTGAACATGGAAGACCTAACTGGCAAAGAAGGTATTCCTTCTTGAAGTCCTTGAGGTGGAATGTGAGAAATTGTTCTTGTCATGGTTGAAGTGAACTTTGAAAATTGCTCGCCTGACCAATACATTTTTTTTTTTTAAATCAAGGTTAGAGAGACTTTTCTTGTTCCTCAATTACTTCTCGGCGCGCTTAAAAAATAGATCTTCCTCAGCCAGTTGGATGTAATTCATTTCGTTCAAAAGCAAATTTTGATTTCCGTTGCTTTTACTCTTTATATTTCAGTGTACAAAATCTGTCGTTCAGTTAAAGGGGTATAACAATAAACCCCATTGCCACTTAAGGTTGTTTTCACTTTAGCACTGTAGCTGAGTAATGAACCTTTTCTGCTTGTAATCCTTATTGATTGAATAAATACATGCAAAGTACGTTTACTTTTTTCTGCAAAAAAGAAGGGGGAAAAGAAAAGAAAAGACATTCCTTAAAGCCAAAAGTAAATTCAACTCAAATCCAATCATGTATTTGTCAAGTTATTTTCAATTTGATAGCCAATACGAGATTCACAACCTTGTCATGCTTCTAATCTAATATAATTAGAACCCATTGTTGGTGTGGACAATCTTGTCTTAGAAATAAACTATGTCACGCCAAAGAAAGCTTCCTATATTTTTAAAGTCAATAATTCAAAATGCATATACATTGTCTTCATAGGACAACGTTAGCTTGTGGGTAGTTACCATCTTTCATGAAAATAGATCGTGCTTTCATAAACATGGCTATAACCTCCCTCTTCAACTTCTCAAACATTTTCCTCTTTCTTTCCAACCTTTTGATCCTTCGATCTAGAATCGCTTTCAGCAGCATAGCTCATGATCTTGGCTTCTCTGTTCGTTTGATACACCAAGATTCGCCTCTATCTCCATTCTATAACCACTCGATGACCAGCTTTGATCGAATCCAAGCAGCTGCTCGTCGCTCGATCTCTCGCCTCAATCACTTCCATTCTCTCATCACCGCGTCTTCTTCTTTATCAACATCCACACGGAGGGAAGATATCGCTTCAAGATTAATCCCTGATTCTGGCGAGTACACTATGAGCTTCTCTATTGGCAGTCCCCCAATTCAAGTCCACGCCATTGCAGATACAGGGAGTGACTTCATTTGGCTTCAATGCCCCTGCAAATCCTGCAGCCACCAAAGCACGGAAATTCCCATTGTTTTCGAGCCTTCCGAATCGTCCTCTTACAGAAGTCTCTCTTGTGATTCCTTTGGCTGTGATGCTGTAGGTGCAGCAAGAACGTGCACAAATCCTTATCAGAGTTGCGAGTACTCGATAACTTACCTTGACGGGTCAATTACAAAGGGAACTTTTTCAGTTGACAAGTTTGCATTTGAGGATCCTCGTCGCAGCAACAACCACGTCGATGTTGGTTCCTTGAGATTTGGCTGTTCTCACGAGACTTCTTGGCATGTCAACTCTACGTATATCGGTGCAGTGGGCTTGAACCGGCTTCCATTGTCGTTGATCTCTCAGCTAAACATGAGGAAGTTCTCCTATTGTATGGTCATTCCAAATGATCAAGGCTCAGGAAGTAAAATGTATTTTGGTTCCCAAGCAGTTATTTCTGGTGGGAGAACTCCATTTTTGGAGGGAGAGGACTGGTTCTATTATGTGACGGTTGTGGGAATCAGCGTCGGAGATGGAAGAGTTCCTCTTCCTGATGGAGTATTCAACAGGACTGATAGTGGGGAGGGAGGTTTTGTGATTGATTCAGGCACAACATATACAACGCTGAGATCGGAAGCCTATGATGCATTGATCAAGGCATTGGGTGAAGCCACTCCTTTGCCGCAAAGAAAAGGCCCCGTGTATTGGCTTGAACTTTGTTTCGAGGGAAGTTTCGAGGACTTGGACTTGGCTCCGGACGTGTCATTTCAGTTTGATGGTACAGAAGTTATACTGATGAAACAAAGCACTTATGTTGAAGTGCAAGAGGGACTTTGGTGCCTCTCAATTGTTCGGTCCGATCGGTTGCTGTCCACACTTGGAAATGTTCAGCAGCAAAACTATCTTGTTGGCTATGACCTTGATGAGGAAGTGGTTTCTTTTGCCCCAGCTGATTGTGCTACATTTTGAGCTGGGGAAAAAATTTCCCTTTCTCTAATTATTAGTTTACTGAAATGGGGTTTTCTCTTCTGAATTTCCTATGTTTCTTTATGTGGACCTTGTCAAAATGCAGGAGAGAACCATGTGCAAAGCAATGATTTGGGTCTTAAAACAACTCACCAAAACCGTTCCTTGCCCATGTTCCAAGCAGTTGAAATATATTCCTTTCCTGTTATATTTGTACCTCTTTTGGTACTTTCCACTATGCCATTCATTTTGTTTTCTTTCTTGGACAACTTCAAAAAGAAAATCAACAAAAGAAAAGAAGTGGGGTTAGGCTCCAATGACCTTCAAAAGAGATTTGAAAACCAATTTTACTTTTTCTCATTAAGCTTTTTGTTAATATGAACAAGTTTTTTCATCTATAACTTTGTGTTATTCTCCTTTCTCAATACCTCCACAAAGATCATACACCATCCAAATTCTTTAACATCAAAATGTCTCTCTTGATCCCCTCAATAGTAGTGCTCTCATCGCCATTCACAAAAGCTGTGACAGTGAGAGTCAACAGGCCGTCGTTGACCACAACGTTTGCGGCCAAAACTTCAGCCCGGTGCTTTTGGAACACCATGAAAATCTGTGTCACAAAACCATGTCGTTTTCGGGACTCGATCCCAAACAAGGCAACACTTCCACAAGCAGTGACAGTGACAGATGAATTCCTGCTTGTGCATGGAAAAACCAGACTTCTTGTTGCAGCCATTGGTGATCTTGAGGACTCCTTGAGCTTCTCCAACATCTTCTTTTTTTCCTC
This sequence comes from Morus notabilis, assembly GCF_000414095.1. Classification (NCBI taxonomy): domain Eukaryota; kingdom Viridiplantae; phylum Streptophyta; class Magnoliopsida; order Rosales; family Moraceae; genus Morus; species Morus notabilis. The sequence continues at coordinate 251,665 of NW_010364459.1, read as the reverse complement.
TAGGTATTTGATGTACTCGGTTGTTGTTTGAAGAACCTTCTCCTTAGAACTCTAACAAAAAGATTAGTACACAAAGTAAATAATAATAAAAAAAAGGTTTAGAGAACTTTGTGATTGATTAATCAAAAGGGACAATTGATGATGTACAATCTGATCTCGGCATTGTGATTAATCGTCAAAATAGTAGAATATAAACCCTTTATTTATTTATTTATTTTATTCATTGTGATCTTGGCATTAATCATAAAAAGGAGATTATGAAACCAATGATCAAAATATAGAGATTGCAGAGCCATAGCATATATATATATATACGTATATATATATATATATGTATATAAGTTCAACATTTTAATTCATGAAACAAGGGCGATTATGTTATAGAACAGAGTCATTTTCCTTGATAGCTTGAATTGCATATATAGTCCATTTTTCTAAGGGATTAAAAAAAAAGGAAGAAAATGTAATGTGACTGTAATATTAATGTAGTGGGTTGACAACTTCATGTTCATGTGTCCACAGTACTCCATAGTACTAAAACCAAACTTTTAATCACCTTCCAAAAAAAAAAAAAAACAGAACTTTTTAAGCCAAACTTTTAATCACCTTCCCAAAAAAAAAAAAAAATGAAAACTTTTTAAAGTAAACTAACTACAACCCATTAAGGCATTAACCATGCATTGAAAAGAGATTAACACCCAAATGATCAAAAAAAGAAGATTGCAGAGAAAGGCATGTAAGAATAAAGAATCAAATAAAGAAATAGCCATAAAAAATGCCCAAAAGAGAGAACCGATTATAGGCTTGAACTTAATCAGCTAAATACTAATTAACAATCATAAAAATGTCCAAAACAGAAAACCCATTATATATTATATATATATATGTATGTATGTATGTATGTATGTATGTAAGTGTGTGTATATATATATATATGTTTATGGTTTAGACTGACAAACCTTGGGCAAAAGACTAGGAACAATGGACTCAAGAAGAGCAAAGCTTTCGTTCATCTTCACTCTTCGATCTCTTTCTCTCCCTAGACAGTCTTCCTTAGGTGGTTTTGGTCTGATATTTTCACGCTTTCTTTTGGAGCTAGAGTTGTATTCAGCAACGACATTAATGGCGGATTCACTCCGAGGTGACTGAAAGTGTGACAATGGTGGAATCACAGAGTCGCTGTAGCCTTCCATTATACCCAAAACCAGCTTGCTTATATCTTTTTCTTCTTCTTTCTCTTGCTCTTCTTCCTTCACCTTTCGTTTTCCTTCCTTTTCCATTGCAATTGCATGTGAGGAAGAGAGAGAAAGAGAGGAGAGAGAGAGAGAGAGAGAGAGAGAGAGATTGGTCTAAGGAAACTGTTAGAAGAATATTGTTTCTGAAAGTGAGATCTTCTTCTGCAGATCGCCCAGTGGGAAAATGTGCCTTTTGTACGTCCAAACCAACTAATTATTATATGGTGGTTATTTGATTCTCTCTAGTTTTTACTTTTGGGTTATTTTATTTATTTTAACTGCACTAGGGCAACCTCAACACAATTTGGATCTTAAACTTTGGATTTTGGCAAATAGTACTTAAATTTTAAAATTTGGACTAAAATTGCCCCAAATTTGTTCATAAGTACGCTCTAAACTTTTCATTGGTTGGCAAGTTAAAACCTTGAAATTTTAAGATTTTAACATTTCAGACTCTTATTGTCGTTTATTAATTGACGTAATCCGTTACGGAATTTTCGTTCATTGGCAAGTTAAAACCTTGAATTTTTAAGATTTTAACATTTTAGACCCTGATTGTCGTCTATTAATTGACGTAATCCGTTATGGGTTGGATTACATTATCAAGAATGGTATAGTTTAGAGTCCAAAATGTCAAAATTAAAAGTTTAGAGCGCAGCTTACAAATGTTGATAAGTCTATGGTGCTTGGATGTTATTTATCTTAGTCTTTTAGGATAATTCTACCAGTTAGGCACAAATTTTAGCCATCTGATCAAATTGAGGTGCTAGATTAAATTAAAATTATATTGGGACTAAATTTAATATGGTAATTTAATGTAAGATGATGAAAATTTAGCGGCTAAAAATTACGTTTTTACCTGTAGGGTATTTTTCATAACCTACAAATTCTTATTTATAATTTTGTATTGTGCTAGATTTATGTTAGATTCATATTAGATTAAGAAACAAAAAAATATGATAACACAACAAAATTTGACAAAAATTTGAAGGTATAGAACTATTTCTCAACAATATTTTAATTTTCTTGGGCTACTACTGTTTTATTGGCTTCTGTAAAACTTCATATACAAAGTTTGATATTCATATGCACTAGTATTATTGGGTGCAATATAGGCCATGGTTTGACTGCTAGAATTACAAAATAACAAAAACGATCCCAAGAATCTCCCAAGTTACATTATCTACCTCTTTCTTGGCGCCCAAGAAAATAAACCAGTAACTAGAGACCATCTGATTTGAAGAGGTTTTTTGTTTCCCTTTTTTCCAAGTTTTTCCTAACATGATGTTAAAAATTGGATAAATTTGGAGTCGTGTAATTGTTGCATAAGCAAAATAGAATAACTGACCTTGCAGGAAAAGCACATGTACTCTGTCTAGTGTTTTCTGTTTTGTTGAGTCCCTTTCCATGTCCAAAAATACATTTTTTTTTTTTTGGTCTTGGTATAAATTTTCGGGTATTATAGAACTGAAGTTCTTAATTTATCCCTCTCTAATAAAAAATATATAAAAAAATTATTTTCTTTTTGAAGGACTTTCTTTTGTTTTTTGTTTTTTGGTCCTTTTCTTATCATGGAGCAGAAACAATTTTCGAATTTTCTCTCGGTAGGAGAAAATATCACCTAAACTTTTTGATGCACAAGTCATGAAAACCAGAAAACTAAAAATTTAAGTTGGGCCGGACACAGAGTGGATATTGTATTGGGGAATTTTAAAAAATACCATTAATAAAATAACACTATTTATTTATGTCATGATTATTAAATATATCTTATACCACTAATAGTTTGTGAGTTATTTTTTCATAACTTATAGGTTATTTTTGTAATGTACAGGTTATTTTTTGTAATGATATCATATGTAACATCATAAATAAATAATAGACTTGAAAAAAATAATAGTTAAATTTAAAATTTTCTCTAGTTTATTAACCGAGTAGCTATTTTTGTCGAGTGAATTAGAGGAATAGTACTTCTAGAGAATTGGAATTAATAAATTCATCGTTCTTGTGAAAAATTTAGTCTAAGTTTTCACATTAAAATGATACGAGTAAATAGTGAGATGATATTTTTCTATTTAGAGAAGATTCTAATTTCTATATATAATTCATGATGTGTGTTGACCATTAAGATGGTAGTTGGATAGTATTGGGCTTTCCTCCAAGTGGACAAGAGATCTCAAGTATGAAAGAAAAAAAAAAACTTGAAACAACTCTTGGTGGGCCGCTTTGGTTTCCCACCTAAAAAACTATGGCTCAATTCAGATATTTTAGCGGAAACAGTAGAAAATAGGCCAATATGAAAAGCTTAAGAAAGTATATAGGCTAACTTTTAGTTATAAAAATTAATAGGTCATAACTTGTTAAGTTATGGTTCATAACCAGATAAGTTATGGATAAACTTGTCAAGTTATGGTTCATAGCCAGACAAGTTATGGACAAAAACCGTGATTTATAGACAATAACTTGTCAAATTATGGTTCATAACCAGACAAGTTATGGACGAAAACAGTAATTTGGCCTATTTATTAACTTATATAAACCATTGGCCTATTAATTTTAATTCATCTAAAGTCTTAGCCTATTTCCTTCTTTCTCCTATATTCTAGAGTGCGTGTGGTGGCCTCTACAAGTCACATCTTGTCACACCCCCCAAACGGGGTGGGTGACGTGGAGCTCGATTTGAGATTAATAAAGCAGATTCTCAACCGGGCCCCACACTTAACTGCATTAAAATATAATTACATTACTACAGAATTTCGAAGCCTCTTACACACATGGCTCCACCCCACAGGACATACAGTATCGTACATACATGAACATGTAAATAATCATTAGAACAGACATCAACTACAGTCTAGTAAATCTAAATATTATTTAAGTTTACAGAATTTCTCAAATTCCTTACATTTGTATCAGAGGATGACCATAATCCTCACTTGATTCCAACAGCAGCACAACTCAGCTGCTCCGTAGCAATATCCAGCTACTGTGCACCGCTCCTAGAGTCTCCTGGGAGGGGTTTAATACATTTAAAACATAAAACGTGAGCGAAAGGCACAGTAGGATATAATTTGAAATAAAAGTTATAAATAAATGAATAATACATGTGCAAGGGAAATATATAAATGAATAAGTAAATAAAATAAGACATTCAATCCCAACGGAACAGCCGGAACCTTACATCATTTTTCTCAAAGGAAATATAACTGTAAATAACCATTTTACAAGCTTCAGCAAGTAATTAGTACAAATTACTTACCTAACCAAGTGCCTTGCCTACCCGGACTGAGTTTCAGGTTCTGCCCCCGAGGATGCACTCTCCGCATCCTATCTAGGCTTACAGCAATAGACTCTATTACCAGTTCACAAGATCTCTTTATTAAGAAATCATTCATTAACATTTTGAAATCATTAATACGACCCCACGAACTACTCAAGCCGCGGGCCCCATGACTGGACAAGCCATGAGGTTCCATGACTAAACAAGCCATGGTTTTCAAAACGTTTTCTTTCACAAACTAATCCCTTTCTTTAAAACATTTCGAGGCTAAAATCCTTTTTGAAAACAGGCTCACAAGGAAAAGGGATAGAAATCCTACCTCACACTATCAAACCTGGGACTAGCGTTGCCTTTTCCGGCTTCCGCTTCCTCAAGCCCTTTCAGTCTGAATCCTCAGCGATCATTGATGCAAGACAACACTTTACGATCAATTCTCATTCCTAAAGCAATCCAAATCTCAATTTTCAACCAAGATTTCTTATTAGTGTGCCCTAATCCATTTTCGTGTTTCAAATTATCATTCCAAGGGTTTTCAATCTCAAATCAAGGATTAACAATGCTAATCCATCTATCTTAAGTCCCCAAATGAAACTAATGTGGGTTCTCCCCGAAAACATGGGTCAAAACAACATCTTCAGGCTAAACAGGGTCAAACCCCGTGTCAACCGGTCGACCGGTGACAGAGCAGTGCAACACTACCGGTCAACCGGTAGTGTGCACACCGGTCGACCGGTCAGCCTACAGTCTGGGCGACCACATAGGTCGACCGGTTTCCATGTGATCCGGTCGACCGCACAGGTCGACCGGTGGAATCAGCTGCGCGAGAGAAGCTCACGGAAATCAGTCCAAAACCTGCAAATCCAGTCCCAAATCGAGATATTTCAAAGGAAAACCACTAGATCTGGGTTCTAGGTCCTAAATCAAGTCCAAAGAACTCAAGATCTCCAATTTCTAGTCTAGTTTACTCAAAAACTATCACAATCCGGTTTGAACCAAAAATAAGTTTTGAAATTCAAAAACTTGAGATTCAAGAGAGGTTCTTTCAGTAATCTTACCTCGAATCCTTCTCTTGACGTTGAAAACTTCTTTAAATCTTTCCTTGGTTCAAGATCCGTTTTGATTTGGGACAAAAATGAGAGAGAGAGAGAGAGGGAGAGCACGGAGAGTGAGAGAGAGAGACGCACGGGAAAGGAAGGGAAAAGAAAGGAGAAGGAAAAAGGAAAGGAAAAAGGAAAAAAGAAAAGAAAAGGAAAAGGAAAGAAAAGGACATGTGTACAATATTTTAAAAGAATAGTCCAGAAATGTGCCCATACACACTTCTGGGTTAAAATAAATTACTGAGAATAATTTAAATACCTTGGAACTATTTAAACTCACACGTCAGAAACATTTATTAATTAAAACTCAATTAATAATTCAGATCAGATTAGGCACACTAATAATCTTAATTACCTTAATTAATCTCAATTAATTCTTCAGGGTGTTACAGCTCCACCCCCCTTAGGCAATTTCGTCCCCGAAATTAAAGCCTACCTCACAGTGTGAACAGATGCGGATACTGCTCCTGCATCATCGTTTCAAGCTCACATGTCGCTTCCTCAACTCCATGGTGCTGTCATAATACTTTTACTAGAGGAATCTCATGATGACGCAGACTCTTTACTTTCCGGTCGAGAATCTGAACTGGTGCCTCCTCGTACGACGCGTCATACTGTATCAGAACGTCAAACCACTG
>NW_010364459.1:199428-245328 GCF_000414095.1 Morus notabilis | reverse complement strand
TCGTTGCACGATCGGGAATGGTCCCACATACCTTGGTGCAAGTTTCCCTTTCACACCAAACCGAACAACTCCCTTGCGTGGGGAAACCTTCAGCAAAACAAAGTCGCCTTCCTGGAATTCCAAAGGCCTACGCCTTCTGTCAGCATAACTCTTCTGACGATTTTGAGCTGTCAATAGTCGTTCCCGAATCACAGCTATCTTCTCATTATTCTCTTGAATGACTTCCGGCTCAGTGCTCAGTCGATCCTCTGGTTCCAACCAACACACAGGTGACCTACAAGGACGACCATACAGAGCTTCAAACGGTGCCATTCCAATACTGGCCTGATAGCTATTGTTATAAGCAAACTCAGCTAGATGCATGTATTTCTTCCAGTTCCCGCCAAATTCCAGAACACAAGCACGAAGCATATCCTCCAGAATCTGAATTAGAGGATGAAATGATGCGCTGAAGTTCAAGTCTGTTCCCATGACTTCCTGAAAACTCCTCCAATACCTTGCATTAAAGCGGGTATCACGATCGGACGTGATTGATAGTGGCACTCCGTGTAGTCTCACGATGTGCTCCAGGTACAATTCTGACAGAATCTTCCGAGAATACGTCGCACGGAATGGTATGAAGTGCACGGACTTCGTCAACCTGTCCACCACCACCCAGATGGCGTCGTGCTTCAGCTCGGTTCTCGGTAGCCCCATCAGAAAATCCATAGTGATGTGCTCCCGTTTCCATCCAGGGACAAGAAGAGGTTGTAACTCTCCTGCTGGCTTCCGATGCTCAGCTTTAATCCGGAGGCAAGTCACACATTTCGAGACATACTCACGAACGTCTCTTTTCATGCCTCTCTACCAGTACTATCTTTTCAGGTCTTGGTACATCTTTGTACTTCCCGGATGTATGGTATACCTCAATTTGTGTGCCTCTTACAGAATCGTCTTCTTTACCTCACCCGCCTTAGGAACAGCAAGGCGGTTACGGAAATACAAGGCTCCATCCTCTCGGATTCTCTAATCCTCGAATTGCTTTCCATTCTGGATTCGAATCTAAATTCCTTGGAGGTGTGGATCCCGCAATTGATTCTGCTTAACCTGTTGCATAATATCCGGTGTAGAGATCAGGTTGTACACCATAGCTTGGTTACGATCTTCATAGAACTGAAGATCATACTCTCTCACCACTTCAGTCCTTTTCCAATCTTCCAAAGCTAACGACGCCAGAGCCCCCGTCGTCTTCCTACTAAGGGCATCAGCCACCACATTAGCTTTTCCAGGATGATATTACAGAGTGAAGTCGTAATCTTCCATGTACTCCACCCATCTCCTTTGCCTGAGATTCAAGTCCTTCTGAGTGAACAAGTACTTCAGGCTTTTATGGTCAGAAAAGACTTGAAACTTTGCTCCATAGAGATAACATCTCCATATCTTCAGAGGAAATATTACCGCTGCCAGCTCCAAATCATGAGTGGGGTTTCGTTCATGTGGTCTTAATTACCGAGATGCGTACGCTACCACGCGTCCACCTTGCATTAAGACACAACCAAACCCACTCCCCGAGGCGTAAGAATACACTTCATATGGTTCTTCACTATCAGGAATAGTCAATACTGGTGCACTTGTCAGTCTGACCTTTAATTCCTGAAAAGCATTTTCGCATTCGGCGTCCCACTGGAATCGAACTTCTTTCTTGGTCAACCGAGTCAGCGATGCAGCAATACTCGAGAAGTCTTTCACGAAACGCCGATAGTACCCTGCAAGTCTGAGGAAACTGCGAATTTCCGCTACATTCTTCAGCCTTTCCCACTGTAGCACTGTCTCGATCTTGAAAGAATCTACAGAAATCCCCTGTCCAGAAATCACATGCCCAAGGAATTTCACTTCTGTCAACCAGAAGTCACACTTTTCCTTCTTCGCATACAACTGGTGTTCACGAAGTGTTTGAAGAACAATTCTCAAGTGCTGCTCATGTTCTTCTTAAGTCTTCGAGTAAACCAGTGTGTCGTCAATAAAGACGATCATGAACCGATCCAAGTACGGTCGGAAAACACGGTTCATCAAGTCCATGAATGCAGCCGGGGCATTAGTCAACCCAAACGGCATTACCAGGAACTCGAAGTTCCCATACCGAGTTCTAAATGCAGTCTTCGGAATGTCTTCCTCCTTGATTTTCAGCTGATGGTACCCAGATCTCAAATCAATCTTAGAGTAGAACTGTGATCCACCCAACTGATCGAATAATTCATCAATCCTTGGCAGTGGGTATTTATTCTTCACAGTTACCCTATTCAATTGACGGTAGTCAATACACAACCGAAGATATCCGTCGTGCTTCTTCACAAATAGCACCGGTGCACCCCAAGGGGAAATACTATTCCGAATATACCCCTTTTCTGCTAGCTACTCAAGCTGCGTTCTTAATTCTTTCATCTCCGCCGGAGCCATCCGGTATGGAGGAATGGAAATAGGTGCCGTTCCCGGAACTAAATCAATACAGAATTTAATCTCTCGATCTGGCGGTAAACCAGGTAGCTCATCAGGAAATATATTTGCAAACTCATCAACTACAGGGATTCCCGCACTATCTCCAGTTATCTTGGGTTCACCTTCTAGGGCAAGAAGAGAAGAAAAACATGCTAGATTCCTCCGTCCCTCAACACTGTACTTCAACAGTCGTTCTCCTAGGATTAGATTCATATCTGCCCGATAAGAAATCACTGTTCCAGACTTAGTCATCAGAGTCACTCTCCTACGGTAACAATCAACAATTGCTCCGTATTCTGACAACCAATCCATTCCGAGGACCACATCAAACAGGCTCATTGGAAGGATAATCAAGTCAGCTCTCATTCGCTCACTCCCAATCGTGATTTCACACGATCTACACACACTCATTACCTCCACACATCCCAGTAGAGAGTTCAAAGTCATCGGGACTTCTAAATTCTCAGATTTCAATTTCAAAGCCCGAACAAAAGAACTTCATATAAACGAGTGTGTGGCACCTGTGTCAAAAACACGTGAGCAAAAGAGTGAGAGATTAGAATCGTACCTTCAACCACCGCGTTACTGGTCTGACCTCCAGAACTGCCTCCTGCCAGGGCATAAGCTTGTCCCTATACTTTTCCTTTCCCTTTGTCACCAACATTAGGCCGCTGGGTCGGAGGCCTATACTGTTGCGGCGGAGGTGGTTGTACCAGTCTCGGCACGTGAGGCCGGATTTATGTAAGTAGAGGTGGTTGATAAGTCGGCACAAGAGGGTATGACATCTGTTGTGGCTGATATGGTGGCATGTACGGTGGTGGCCCTTCTTGACTGTAGGAAGCGTCACTTTGGGCTTGTTGAGCCAGCGGCCGATTAGGACAATTCCTCCTAATATGGCCCACCTGCCCACAATGGTGACACCTGGGCCCGTACGGAGCATTTCTGTCACTCTCTGACGAACTACTGCCACCGCTTGTCATTTCCCCAGCCGTTTGTCCCTGGTTGCAGTTTCTCCTACCACTCCGCTGTGGTCCACCCGAAATGGAAGGTCTACCAGAGACAGAGACTCGACCAGTTGCCTCTTTGCTTTGGTGATAGGCCAAGTTATCCTGTTCCACCCGTGTAGCAGCAGCTACCAAATCCCGGAAGTTCTGAAGTCTTAGAGCCACCAAGGATCTCCTCACAGAGTTCTTGAGGCCCTTCTCAAACTTAAGGCACCTCATGTGTTCAGACTCCACTAGTGATGGTGCAAACCGGGATAGGTCATTAAACTTGGCCTCATATTCCCTTACAGACATGTCTCCTTGCAGTAGAAACATAAATTCCAGCGCTTTTTCTTCCCTGTAACTCTGAGGGAAGTACTGTTCATTGAACAACGTCTCAAACTATTCCCAGGTCAACCCTGCGACATCTATTCTTCTCTTGACCTGTTTTCACCAAGTATTCGCTAAGCCCTCCATCTTGTACACCGCAAATTCCACCTAGTATTCATCTGGGACTCCCATAGTCCTTAAGTGCTTGACTATGGAGTCTAACCAAAACTCTGCTTCCTGGGGTCCTCCCTCACTATTAAACGAGGGGATATGTGCACGCCTAAATTCTCGGAAGTACCCTTACTTCCTATCCTCAACCGGCCGCTTGTTTTTAGCTCTTGTGGCCATGCCTTGAAAGGCAGCATACATGGCATCCAGAAATCCTTGATTCTGTTGTGCCGGTTGATTAGCGGGCCTACGGCGAGGTGTCATTTCCTTTAACTGAAATAAAACTAGACTGTTCAGTGGATAACAGATGTCACACATGTATGTACAATCCTAGGGTTTCTTAACCTAGGGCTCTGATACCACCTTTGTCACGCCCCCCAAACGGGGTGGGTGACGTGGAGCTCGATTTGGGATTAATAAAGCAGATTCCCAATCGGGCCCCACACTTAACTGCATTAAAATATAATTACATTACTACAGAATTCCGGAGCCTCTGACACACAGGGCTCCACCCCACAGGACATACAGTATCGTACATACATGAACATGTAAATAATCATTACAACAGACATCAACCACAGTCTAGTAAATCCAAATATTATTTAAGTTTACAGAATTTCTCAAATTCCTTACATTTGTATCAGAGGATGACCACAATCCTCACTTGATTCCAACAGCAGCACAACTCAGCTGCTCCATAGCAATATCTAGCTACTGTGCACCGTTCCTAGAGTCTCTTGGGAGGGCTTTAATACATTTAAAACATAAAACGTGAGTGAAAGGCCCAGTAGGATATAATTTGAAATAAACGTTATAAATAAATGAATAATAAATGTACGAGGGAAATATATACATGAATAAGTAAATAAAATAAGACATTCAGTCCCGACGGAATAGCCGGAACCTCACATCCTTTTTCTCAAAGGAAATATAACTGTAAATAACCATTTTACAGGCTTCAGCAAGTAATTAGTACAAATTACTTACCTAACCAAGTGCCTTGCCTACCCGGTCCGAGTTTCGGGTTCTGCCCCCGAGGATGTACTCTCCGCCTCCTATCTGGGCTTACAGCAATAGACTCTATTACCAGTTCACAAGATCTCTTTATTAAGAAATCATTCATTAACATTTTGAAATTGTTAATACGACCCCACGAACTACTCAAGCCGCGAGCCCCATGACTGGACAAGCCATGAGGTTCCATGACTAAACAAGCCATGGTTTTCAAAACATTTTCTTTCACAAACCAATCCCTTTCTTTAAAATATTTCGAGGCCAAAATCCTTTTTGAAAACAGGCTCACAAGGAAAAGGGATAGAAATCCTACCTCGCACTATCAAACCTGGGACTAGCGTTGCCTTTTCCGGCTTCCGCGTCCTCAAAGCCCTTCACCCTGAATTCTCAGCGATCACTGATGCAAGACAACACTTTAGGATCAATTCTCATTCCTAAAGCAATCCAAATCTCAATTTTCAACCAAGATTTCTTATTAGTGTGCCCTAATCCATTTTCATGTTTCAAATTATCATTCCAAGGATTTTCAATCTCAAATCAAGGATTAACAATGCTAATCCATCTATCTCAAGTCCCCAAATGAAGCTAATTTGGGTATTCCTCGAAAACAGGGGTCAAAACAACATTTTCAGGCCAAACAGGGTCAAACCCCGTGTCAACCGGTCGACCGGTGACAGAGCAGTGCAACACTACCGGTCAACCGGTAGTGTACACACCGGTCGACCGGACCGGTCGACTGGTCAGCCTACAGTCCGGTCGACTGCATAGGTCGACCGGTTTCCATGTGATCCGGTCGACCGCACAGGTCGACCGGTGGAATTAGCTGCGTGAGAGAAGCTCACGAAAATCAGTCCAAAACCTACAAATCAAGTCCCAAATCGAGATATTTTAAAGAAAAACCACTAGATCTGGGTTCTAGGTCCTAAAACAAGTCCAAAGAACCCAAGATCTCCAATTTCTAGTTTAGTTTACTAAAAAACTATCAAAATCCGGTTTGAACCAAAAATAAGTTTTGAAATTCAAAAACTTGAGATTCAAGAGAGGTTCTTTCAGTAATCTTACCTCGAATCCTTCTCTTGACGTTGAAAACTTCTTTAAATCTTTCCTTGGTTCAAGATCCGTTTTGATTTGGGACAAAAATGAGAGAGAGAGAGAGGCAGATCACGGGAGAGTGAGAGAGAGAGTGAGGGAGAGAGACGCACGGGAAAGGAAGGGAAAAAAAAGGAAAAGGAAAAAGGAAAGGAAAAAGGAAAAAAGAAAAGAAAAGGAAAAACAAAGAAAAGGACATGTGTCCAATATTTTAAAAGAACAGTCCATAAATGTGCCCATACACACTTCTGGGTTAAAATAAATTACTGAGAATAATTTAAATACTTTAGAACTATTTAAACTCACACGTGTCAGAAACATTTATTAATTAATACTCAATTAATAATTCAGATTAGGCACACTAATAATCTCAATTACCTTAATTAATCTCAATTAATTCTTCAGGGTGTTACACATCTTAAGGGCAACTACCATTAGTAATTTCCTTAAAACATATAATTAGAAGATGAATTTTCACTGATTTGAGTTTTCAATTTTAATTTTGTTACAATTAAAATTTTTTATAAAAAGTCACATATAACTTTTTTTGCTACACACTCAATTTGAATTAAAAACTCAAATCGACGAACTGAATAGAGCCTTAAAGATCTCGACTGGACATATCCTCGTCGGACTCAAGAAATGAGCATAAATCCCTATCTCGGCAAAAATGGGATTTTTCTGATTGGAATAGAAGAAAATTCAATGGGGACTTCTACAGATGACGTATAGTGTGGGTAAAGGACTTCTTGGTATCCCAAAGGACCCAAACTTCTAATCCTGGTTAGGCCCATTTTGGAGAATGACAAGTCATGAAAAATTAATATAAAAAGAATGAAAATATCTAATTATAAACATATAGTACTATAAATGTAGAAAATGTCATGAAAACAACTACATAAGTCAACTGGTTCAGCAAGCAATGTATTATTGTGACCCAGTCTACAGAGCACGACCTTTGTAATTTGTATCGTTGGACAACACATATAATTGAGGTTGGTTTATGGTGTCATACAAAATCCATGAATTGATAAGAAAAAATCCATCACAATCAGTTTCAAAGGGAGTGAGAATTTTGAAAAGGGTTGATGATAATTGGGTGCAAGGAAAGGGGTAGGACGTAGTGGTGATCGTGATTTTAAGATTTTAAAGTGGACGTCATTACAACAAAAAGAGTTATTAGTGACGACATTTATTGTTGCTAAAATCACAGTATTAGTGACGATAGGTCGTCGCTAAAAAGAAAATAAAATTTTTAAACGACTTGTCGCATTCACTATTTGTGATGATATGTCGTTGCACAAAATTTCACTATTTGCGACGACATATCGTCGCTAAAAGTTGACATATTATTCACGACGACATGTCGTCGCTAATAGCCATTGGCGCCAAAACTAATCTGGCGCAAGTTTGTCCATTATTTGCGACGACATATTGTCGCAAATATTGATACTTACAGCTGGCGGTGACGGGGCCAAAAAGATGCGGAAAATTTAGCGGTTTTCCGCGAATAGGTTCTAGATATTTCTTTATGTTTTACGACGACATATTGAAAAGTCGTCGCAAAAACTAGTTTCAGAAAATTCTTTTCAGAATGACTGTTTTTGCGACGACACATGTCGTCATAAAAAAAAGTTTCAGAAAATTCTATCAATAACGACTATTTTTTGCGACGAATTGTTTAATAATGTCGTCATAAATAACCGGGAATTTAAATTTCTCCAAAAAAAAATGAACAAAAACTTTGGCGGTTTCCTTCAAATTATTTGCGATGACATTTTAACAAAGCGTAATTTGAACTTTGCATCTAATCCAAACAACCGTAATTCAGATTTATAAGCTGGTTCAAACCAACCCAAAATGCCCCGCCCCTACATGGAGTTTTGCACCGTCATCAAATCCAAATCCAAACAATTTTGCATTGTTCTTAAACTATTTAACGCTTGTATATGGATCATTTTGTCGCATGTTTTTAAAAAATCAATTCAAATTCATGTCATACAAACACATATTCATATTTTATTTTTCAATAAGAAATCTTGTGAATGGCTTTGTCAAATTCATTGAGGGTAAAATTTTAAAATATACAGTACGTACTTGTACATAATTTACAGAAAAGAAAAGAATTACAAATCTCAGAGTAATGAAATATGAAGCATTTCAAAAAGTAAAATAATGACGCAAAAAAAAAAAAAAAAAAAAACAAAAAAAAAAAAAAAAAAAACAAAAAAAAAAAAAAAAAAAACAAAAAAAAAAAAAAAAAAAACAAAAAAAAAAAAAAAAAAAACAAAAAAAAAAAAAAAAAAAACAAAAAAAAAAAAAAAAAAAACAAAAAAAAAAAAAAAAAAAACAAAAAAAAAAAAAAAAAAAACAAAAAAAAAAAAAAAAAAAACAAAAAAAAAAAAAAAAAAAACAAAAAAAAAAAAAAAAAAAACAAAAAAAAAAAAAAAAAAAACAAAAAAAAAAAAAAAAAAAACTGGTTAACCTTTTTTTTTTTTTTTTTTTTTTTTAATCATCATCAATCACATCTTAAAATACTAGCGTGTCAAAATTTAAAAGAATTATGAAAACAAAATTATCCTTTTCAAGTATTATATAAAATTAAGAAAAGAAAAATATCTGGAATCTAATGGTTCAAGATAAAACCATTTCCCTCGTAACTTATTAAATATAATATCACAACTAATCTGTCACGAAAATTGATATCTACTAATTAACGAAAGCTCTACAACATATAAAAACGGCATAGAAAAACAAAACGTAGCCACAATTATCACACATCTAGAAGGATTAGGAAGAACATTATACATAGAGAGTAGACATAATATTCTAGTAGTAATTTGAAGTAATTTGATCACGATCACTTGTTGTGGAGGCGTTTGGCTGCAAGCACAATGAGCAAGAGAAAGGCTATTGCTCCGAGCAGAGAGACGACGAGGGCGGCGGCTGCTTGGTCACAAAACTTGTCGAAGACATTGCACACCTTCTCCCATTGCACGTGTGAGTTCCCTTTAAAACCTAGCACCCCTATGGCTGCGGCGGCTCCATTGGAGGAGAAAAGCAGTGCCATCATCACCACGTCGACGACCACGACTACAAGCCCCGTGATGCCCTTTCCCTCGCGATTTGCGAGCAAAAAGACTAGAGAGAGCGCTGCGTATAAACATGCTATGGCATTTGCCACCACAAAGTACCTGAGCGAGAGTGGCTTAGTTTATGAGCTATCATTGATTGATTATTATTATTTTTTATTGGTGCTCAATTTGAGAAAATGTTAGATTTTGCTGTCACTACTAGTTTTTTTAGGCGGCAGCCGGATTAGTCCAACAATTTGTATATATAATACTCAATTTATTTAAATGTAACATTCAAAAAAATATAGTCCAATATATGTAACGTTAAGTATTACACTTAAACACACATAATGTTACATAAACTTATGAACAATGTTATATAGGAATATAAAGAAAAAAAATTATATTTACCAATCATGTACGGCTGCCAGACTTTATTTAGTTTTGGAAGTTTTTTAACCCGATCAAAAATTAGGATACGCATGAATTTTTCTTTTTATCTACTATGTGATTTGTGAAAGTTTAAAATAAATTCTGAAAATTTTGACGCATGACATTGAATAATTGTTTAAGTTATCAAACTTTACTGTTGCTTTGGCGTGGTAAACGTATAAGGCTTTAAGCTATTGCATAGTACGCAAGAAGTTGACTTCAAGTACTGTTATAATAATGTGATCGTGAGAGTTTTAATTCACTACCAAAAAGAAGAGCAACAAAAAAAAAAAAAAAAAGATTTTTCAATCATAACATCTTCTTATTATATTTTTTCCTAAATGTCATTTTTAGCTATAATCTTGTGACTTATGCATTTAGTCACAAATTTTTGTGCTAACTAAAAACTTTTAACCGCGACGTTTTTATTTATTTATTTATTTATTTATTCTTACCTCGTAGTTAAAAGTTTTAGTTATACAAAAATGTTATGACTGAAAGTGTTACAAGAAGATGTTGTGGCTATTTTTGTTTTTGTTTTTTGTTTTTGAGGTGATTACATGCAGTATATTATGGTTTATGGTTAGTAGCAGTACCTTTTAGAAAAATACCGAAATTAATACTCTTTGTGAACATTTCTACTATGGTATACGGTTGTTAAAACAAATTATGTGAAAAGAAATTATATACATCTGGTCCCATATGTCTTATTGAGAGGCGACTTATTGTCGTGTCGTGGGGCTATTAAATGACAGCCCCATTTTTAGATAATATTAAAAGAAGACAGACAAAAATGGCAACTTAAAAGGACTAAAATATAAATTAAAAAAGAAAAAAAGTATTTCCTTAAAAAAAGGTGAAAGAACCTTGAATAATCCTTTGTTCTAATGCGTAATCATCTTAAACAACACATTAATTCCCAGAACATAAATCAGAAGAAAATGGTGATATCGGTTAGGATTTTTCCAAACGGAAATTAGATTATACTAAAGACCAAATTCCAACACAAAACTACAAATTATATATAATATCCTCAAATTATATCACAACAAAAGTTGCTCTTAAACTGTGATATGAAGCATATATAACTCACTACCATATCTTTATTTTTTATTTTTTCATTATGAAAGTTTTAGAGAGAGAGAGAGAGAGAGAGAGAGAGAGAAGAAAACAAGCATAAAAGCCATAATCAGATCTAACTAGTTCACATACCAAGCAAATCAAAGATGCAGTTTAAAATTAAGCAAGGAATTAATTAATTAAGTAGGGTATTAATAGAAGACGACTTACACAAAGGCAGACAAGTAATGCCACTTAGCAGAAACAGGAACACTAATAGGTGGCAGAGTTTCAAGAACTTGAACAGGAACAACTTTGTTCTGTTTATCCACTCCAAGAATAACAGCCGCTGAGAGAGTGAGAACAAGTGCCAAAATCCTCAGCACAGACTCACATGCTCCTATTCTTCTCTTGTTTGCCACTTTCACTTCTTTTCCTCCCAATTCATTGCCACCATTTCTATTCATGCTTTTGCTCTCCATCACCAACAATATGAATCCTCACAATTACAACTTATGCATGTATTTGAATTTGTGACACGTATATATGGAGAAAGTAGTTGCTAGAGCAAGGCTCTAAATAGAGAGAGAGAGAGAGAGAGATATATATATATATATATATATTATGTTATTATATGTGCTATTGGTGAAGATTGAAGAGCAGGGAAAGTGTGAAAGAGAGGTGTAAACTGTTGAAAGAGACAATTAAGGAGCAGATGTGGTTGGTCGTTGCGGCGAAATAATGACCACGAACTTGTGCTACTACGCTAAAAAAGGACTATCAAAACAAGATTTGTAGTTACCTCATTAGAAAAGTCATACATATATATAGAGGCCGCAAAGTCTTATATCAGGCACTTGTACACTCCAATAAATGTAACTTTTTTTTTTAACTTTGTGTAATATTGTTCATACGCGTGTGTTACATTCAATTTGTTCAAATATAGCACTCAATATCACGTGTTGGGCTATTTTTTTTTAAACATTACACTTAAATAAACTGAGTGTTATACAATAAATAAACGATATTATATGAAAAGAATTACATTTATCAGACTGATCCGGGTGCTGAATTTAAGGCATTTTCTATATAAGTTCGGTTATGAAAAACTATGCCTTTATGTCTTTAAAAAGCCATTAATGTTTAAACTAAATGTCATGTTAACTTAATATCAGTCTCGTCTTGTGATATTACGAAACAAAATGTGGACCCGACCTAACAAGTCTCATCTTGTGAGACCCACTTACAACTTAAATTACGGTGCAAACTGAATCAAGATGTTTAAAGATCACTTTATTTTTTAAGAGAAATTTCATTCAAATCTAAGTAGAAATAAAGCACTACAAGAGATCACTCTAAATTTTGTATTGGCCATTACATTATAAACCTTGGGTAGCGACACGACGATACGACTCAAAATCCGCACGAAGTTAACAGGTTTGAGTTTATTATAAATAGGTTTTGGTCATAATCGGGTTGACACGATTAACAATTAGGTTGGGTTATGGTTGACCTCCTAACACGAAGTGACACGAATTGACATGATTAACTATATATATCATCAGCAATTTAATGATATGTGATATAACATAAAAGTTTATATGACATATTTAAATACAAATAATGTGAATTTTAATATTTGTAGGTAAAATTCATTTGTTTTTCTTAAAGGAAAAGATAAATTGACCAATAAACATGTTAAACCTGTCTTGAGCAAGTTAAATAAGTCATTATTATATTAGTTATTTATTTAATATATTAATTTTAACGGGTTATACGAGTTGATACGGTTAATAAATGGGTCGTGTTTGAGTTGAAATTTTTGACACGTTAAATTAAAATGTCATATTTGGGTTGATATTTTCTGACACGATTAATAAATAAGTTGACACGAATACGACCCATTAACACGAATTTTCACTCTTAATAACCCCATGATGTATGCAATCTTATACGGATCCACATTATAAAATGTTTTTTTATTAAAATAAAAATCAATGCTGCAAGGAAGCAGAAAACGAGTGTGCAAGACTAGTGGGAAACCTACCCATCATATCCACATTTATAGTATCTCAACGCGCAAATTCATAATTGACAAATATAGTCACCCTATACGTAATTGATAAAGTCATATCCTTTCCCAAATTATGCACTAATGTGCTTGAAATTATTAAATCCTTATTGCCACACTTTGGTGCTTTATTTTCTAATTATTAATTGAGATGTAAAGGCTATGCTATATAAGCATAGGTAAGTGATAATTGATCACAATCACTTTGAAAATAATAATGACGATGATGATCATATATTGAATGGAATTAGTTTAGGCTGTGGCTCACATTTGACCATGTTGCAAAGTTCAATTTTTTTTTTTTTGTTTTTCTTTCTTTTTTTCTTCTATTAGACTCAAAAACCTATGAAACAACCCACATAATAATGGGCATGAATTCAAGAACGTTCGAATTTACAATTTATTGGAGAGTGATGAGTGGCGCATCTACGCCACATTGCATCATTGCATCTCTTCCACGTCTACCCAAATGTGAATCTTGAGACGACTTTTCAAATATTATAATATAATATTGAAGTTTTAAGTTTGTGTTAAAACATAAAGAAAGATGCACTTTTTATAATTTGACAATATAATATACATATATATAGATGTGTGTTTTTAATTATTACTCTAATATTTATTTATTATTAAATTTTTTTAACTGTAAAATATTTATTTTATGGTTGTAATAAATTACATAATAATTAAAAAAATTAATTACAATTTTTTCATTAAATTATTATATTTAATGAGTAATTAAGGATGAAATGCGATTATTCAAAACTCGTCTATATATGTATATATAAATTAAACTGAATGCAAGGACTTTGTGAATGTAAATATGATCATGTTCGTCCACACTTTTGCATTTTTTTTTTTTTTTTGGTTTACACTTTACACGGCTTGGACCATGTATAATTGAAAGTCTGCACCCTTCTGTCAAAGATTTCAACTCTATGCGGTGATGATTTTTTTGGCACTAATATGTACATATGTGTGAGTAAGTAGCTAGCAAGTTGTAGTTTTGACAGCGTAGAGGAAGCAAATACATGAATTTCTCAGCTGTAAAAAAAAAAAAGTTATTAAAAACTCATTCCAAGGCAAAAACACATTATTGTATCAACAAATTATATGACAAGTTGTTATCTATGTGGGTTCACTTACAGTAAGTTCAGACAAGGGCTACAGAAGTTAGCTACCAAAAAATGAATGTTTGGGACACTTGACACCAGTGTAGGACAGCATGTGCTATATATACACACATATTTGAATGAAATATGATCATCATATTACCAAATTATATTATTGATATTGAATGCAAAGCGCAAGAATATATCTGAATAATAAAAGTAGAGAACTAACACTAGATTCCTGTAAGTACCATTCTTTAACATAGAAGTAGAAAACTAACACTAGATTCCTATAAGTACCATTCTTTAACCTTAATTAGCGGCAAAAAACTAAAAAAAGTCCATTCTTTAACCCACAAGAGAATGTACAAAATAAAGAAGATTTGTAGGCAGAAAATATTTGAGAAAATTTCAAGTCTAACAATTATTTTTTTCAACTCTATTATTTATGTCACTATACAAAATTTTAATGCTACTACAAAAAATAACCTACAGGTTATGAAAAAATAACGTGCAAATTACGAAAGATAATCAGTAGGTTAATGAAAAATAACTGCAGGTTACGAAGGATAATTTACATATTATGATAATTTCCGTTAAGCATAAAAAATCAAATTTGAGTCTACCGATAGTCATATATATAATGATCTTAATCCTGAGTTATTAGTAGACTCTTATTTGTGAATTCATGTTCTTTGACTTACTCGGTATGGATTTCAAAATCCTAAATCCTATTCCTTGTATCTTGGGAACATAATGAAATGGATAGCCGAAAATGTTAATATACAAGATGGAATCCATTCATTCTTCTTTAAAAAAGCAGATAAATAATTCCCTTAAGGGTTGATTCGGTACTTGAATAAGTAACAAACTCGTATTCATGAATGTGTTTTATGAATATACTATTCATTAGAGAATCAATGGTACTCAATGATAAAGATGTAAGTAGAGAGGTTAACGAATTTTACCTAGCTCTAATTATAAATTATTATGGAGGATCAATCTATATGTAGTGACTATATCAAATGAAAACTTTAAGTTCTTAGAAGTAAATTGTGTCTATAATTTTGAGAGTGCAATTCCAAGTTTTTAGTGCAGTAAATTTTAGAATTAATATAATTAATAAATTAATTAAAGAGTTCAATTAATTATTAATTTTATTGGAGCTCAGAATTATAGGTCCATAAGTCCCCGCGTCATCCTTGTATTATTTGCAAGATAAGATGAATTATTGGGATTTTATTTCACTCGTGAATAATTAATTGAGAATTAATTATATATTAAATAATGTCATTATTTAATTATTTTGTCACACACTATGGTGGGACCACAGGGAGCATGTGACACTGGAAAAAATCCTATTGGGATTTAGTTACTTGCTCACCAAGTAATCCGGTTTACTTGTTCGATAAGTTTTTCAATTAAATTCAAAAGGGAAAGTAAGATGTTACTTTATTTTGAATTGAATTTAAGCTAAAATTAGAAACTGGATTAGGAAAAAAATTTCTTGTAGCGCCCTTAAGAATTAAACATGTTTAATTATGTTAATTGTGTATATTAGTGTGCCTAAAACTAATTTTTTTCCAATTAATCTTGTGATTAAAGATTAAGTTTATTTTAAGGACTTATAAATTACTTTCATTTTTCAATTTTCACCCCAAAAGTTTTTGAAAATACACTTAATTTTAATGTATTTTCTTTTATTTTTTCCTATTTCTTTTATTTTTCCTTTTTTCTTTCTTTTTCCTTTTCTTTTCTTTCTTTTCTTTTTCGTTTTCCCTTCCCTTCCTTCTCGTGGCTGCCCAGACCAGCCCCTCTCTCTCTTTCTTTCTTTATTTATTTCTTTCTTTTTCTCTTCTCTCTCTCCTCCATTTCTCCACCACCGGTCCCTCCCTCTCTTTTCCCTTTACTCCAGCCGGCCACCGACCATCTCTCTCTCCCCTTCTCTCACCGGCATTCTCTCACTCTCTCCCCTGCTCTCTCTCTTTCTCTCACCTCTCTCTCTCTGGTTTGTTCCTGTCGAAGCAGGAAAGAAAAAAAAGAAAAAAAAAAGAGAAAAGAGAGAGAAAGGCGCCATCAACTAATTTGAGGTAAAACCCCTTAAAACTCACTCTTTGATTTGAATTTTAAACTTGAGAAAGTTTGATTTTGGTTAGATTTGAATAATTTTGAGTTAGGGTTTGGATTTGAACAATTGTTGTTAGAATTGAATTAAATTTGGGGATTTTCAGTTATTGGACTTGTTGAATTGATTGGAAACTAGTTTTGATGATTTTAGGAGAATTTATTTTGAAATTGAACTTGAATTGTAGGTTTGACATTTTCCCTATATATGCCGATATGCTGCCGAAATTTGTTTAAAACCTTATTTTTAAGCTGAAATTAAAAAGGGAAACCAAACCCATGAATTGGATTTCAATTTTTAAAGAACCCTCAAACTGAATTATAAAGTCGTTTGTGAAACTTAGATTTGAGTCAAGGCACACTAATAGGAAACAATTAGACATAATTGAACTTGATTTGTTTTAGGAATGAGGATTGTGTCCTAAAACTTTGTTTTGTGACAATGTTAGTTGAAGGATCAGATTAAAAGCTTTGAGGAAAGCATAGGCTAGGATAACGAAAGGCTAGCCCAGGTTTGATATCCGAGAGGTATGATATTCTTGTCCATATCCTTGATAACCATGATTTAACTGGTTTTGGCCTATCAAAATGTTTTAGAACAAAACATGTTTAAAGAAAATAATTTTAAAAGAAATGGCATGAATAATGCTATTGGGTTTCCAATAATTTAGAAATGAGATTGTAAAGATTTTTCTTTCTTAAAATGAAATATTTTCAGAAATGATAAAATCATGGTGGCCACAGAGATCGGGATATGGTAATCGTATCCTTGGGGGCAGGTCCCGAAATTTGTACGGTCCACTTCTTGCTCAGTGGTGTTATTATGGCTATGCATATTTTCATTATACATATATTTTACTACTATTACGTGAGTATTTCTTTTTTCTGAAAAGGATGATCGGTTCCGGGTGTATGTTTTCAGACAGTAAGTACTTTTATTTACAATATTTTATAAAATTATACCCTACTGGGCATTCCACCCATTTTTCTTCAGTTTTTAATGTTTTAAACCCCCGTCTAGAGTTAGCGGTTTAGATTTACAGCATTGCGATTGGATGCTAATAGATTGAAGGCGCGAGATTCAAATATTATTTGTAAAAGAAAGACTCCGGAGCAATATATTTTACAGTTTTTAATTCTGATATGTACTGTATTTATGTATGTTTTCAGACAGTAAGTACTTTTAGTTTGTTTCGAATTTACAGTTTTTAATTCTGAGATGTACTGTATTTCTGTATATAAACTGTATTGGTTGATATTGTCCCAGAGTTGTACTATTTTCCTTGAATTTTATGGACTGTTTTAAATATTATTTGTAAAAGAAAGACTCCGGAGCAATATATTTTAATATCTATTTTGGTATTTGTATATTTTATTTTATTTTTATGGATTTTTCTTAATTAGTCCAGTTTAATTAAGTTAAAATTTTAATTAAACTCTAATAATTACGGCTCTATCCTTGGGGTCGTGACATTTCTCCTTCCTTCTTAAGAGATGGCCGGCCACACAATAAGAAAAAGAGAAGGAAATTTTGTTTCCAAAAGCACAAGGGAAACTGTATTTTTAATGAGATTAAAAATATAGTAGCAACAAATTTCCTATTTTCTTTGCCTTCAAGCAAAAGGGTTCTCATAATTGTCTATAAATAGGAGACAATAGGAATTAGAAAAAAAAGATTTTGATCTAAAAAATTCCCTAGGTTGGTCGAATATCACAAGCGAGAAAAAGAGAAGAAAAGTTCTTCCAATATTCCTAATTCTTTCACATACATGTGTTGATAGTGAAAGAATACAAAATAGCGGGTGATCGTTCTGATAGTTGTACATTGAGCCCACACTCATCATCTTGCGAAATCAAGGAGTAGACGAGGAAGACTTAGGTGTTCTAAGAAAGCTTTGGAGCAAGGAACGTTCGTTGGCCAAAGACCTCAAGATATCGTCCTAATCGTCGGCAAGGCATCTATCGTGATAAATTAATGAGATTAATTTATTATTGCATAAATTAATATAATCTATAGCGTATACAAAAGATTTTGTGAAATTTTTTTGTTATACATGATCCGCACTATCACACTTCCGCACTCAAAAATATTTCAAAAACCAACATAAATGCCATATTTACCAGAAAAGTCCAGTAACCAGTGATCGGAGTCAGTGACCAAATACGGAATAAAACTTGATCCAAAAAATCACAAACACATATGAATGTGAAAAATAAAAAAAATCAAATCTAAGAAATCACAAACTCAATAAACAAATCGGAATTAGATCTACAAAAATCATAGACTCGAACATATCCAAACACAAATGAGAATTAATCACAAACTCAGTAAACAAACAAATAACTGCATAAATTAATTACAAACTCAAAATCAATCCCAAAACCCTAATTCAGATAACCCTAATTTCTAAACCAAAGGCTAATAACATAAAATCATCCATCAGTCCACACTGGCAGCTACCACCCATAACATCGTGGCCATGCTCGCGGCACCCTTCCCGGCAACATCATTTCTGGCAGAACCAAACTGCAAAAATAATAAAACAAGGGGAGAGAGAGAGAGACAGAGAGAGAGAGAGAGAGAGCATTCCTAGATCAACAGACACCAAACATCATTGCTGAGGCGAGAAAAAGGTTGTCACCGCGAGTAGATTTTAGATCGTGACCAATTATTTTCTCAGATTCCCCGTTGCAAAGCAGTCCTCGTGATTTCCTATTGTCCGGATGCGTGAGAAGACAGAGAGAGATAAAGAGTGTCGACGGAGATCGAGATCGAAATCGAGCTTGAGACTGGAATCACGATGGAACCTCACCAGATCTGGTTTGAAAGAGAGCGCCGAAGCCATCGCCATCGCCGTTGAAATCGTGCGGCACCTCGCCGGTGCTAGAGATCACGACAAGAGAGAGAGAGAGAGAGAGTCTGCGTTTGACAGCTTGGAAAGAGAGAGATGAGAGAGGAGAGAGAAGGGTCTCGGAAGAAGAAAGAAAATGAACCCTAAAAGAGGGGTAAAATTGTAATAGAACATTTTAATTCTAATTGAAAATTGAAATATGCTATAATCTATCATAAAAAACCTGCTACTTACTTCAAAAGAGGGTATGAAAAATGCTATTCTTTGCATTTTCCCATTTGGAAATACGATGGAGAGGTTGTTTTAATATTTTTATATAAATCAAGGGTGAGGATGTCATAAGTGAAATATCCGGCGCATAACAATACAATAACCAAATGTTAGGGAAAACTTTTTGTTTTGACAAAATTGAACGGACATAGAAAATTAAGAGCATCTCCAACCATATTAGTCATTTAATATTTTTAACTAAATTAGCTAATGATTTAACTTTTTTTCACTTTTCTATACTCTAACCAGTAGTTAAATAGTTAGCTAGTTTAGAGAATGCATTTCATACTAGCTAAATATATCTAGCAAGAAGAGGTTAATCATTTCATTTTTCTATTATTTTATTCTTTTAAACAGTAATAAATATAAGTTCTCTTTTAAATTTAATGAAGTTGT
The DNA here is from genome assembly GCF_000414095.1 of Morus notabilis. NCBI lineage: Eukaryota > Viridiplantae > Streptophyta > Magnoliopsida > Rosales > Moraceae > Morus > Morus notabilis. The sequence continues at coordinate 225,879 of NW_010364459.1, read as the reverse complement.
TTATATTTTAAATTCAATAAATATTATAAAATATTTGACGTTTAGCTAAAACAGAAAGTATGGTAATTGGATTGTCTCACGTTACTAGCTAAAATTTAACTAAAATTTAGTTAAAATTTAGAGATGTCCTAACTAGTAAAATAAACTGGTAGTTCGAAAAAAAAAAAAAGAAAAAAAAGCTTGTTCATGAGGATATTCAATATTGCGACCTACCCTACATGACCCTTTTAACCCTATGGCTAATATCAGGCAATCAGTATGCGGTTTTGAACTTCTCTCTTACCGGATATCAAAATTTCAGGTAATTTACTGCTGAGGTGTAAATTATGTAGTAGTAATGACACGTTATATATAGTGACCAGCAAACATAAATAAATAAGGGTTGGCCTCCCATGTTACTTTCTACACTTTAAGAGCTTTATGAATTTAGGTTTTCTACATTCATGGATCTTTAATTTTCTTGACGTATACTTTAAGAGCTTTATGAATTTAGGTCGATACTTCCATAATATATGGACAATATAGGAGACATCTTTTTTTTTTTTTTTTTTTGGAGGTGAGGTTAGGGGTGGGGGAATCCTTTAAATTATCATTGCTTAACTTTCAATTAATTTGCCTCTGGGCAACCAGTCCTTATCTCTTCAAAACAAGGGACACTTCTGGTCTATATCTGTTTTTGAAACAATTTTATCTTCTTCATATAATTATTATATCTCTGGAGTCAATAATTTTACATTCTAATTCGAATAAGGAAATTCTAATATTTTTTCATCAAATGATTATTCATCTAGTGTGTATTCATATAAATAGGGTCGATAAAGTTCTATTGAAAAATGGCGGATCAATTTAGTGTTGTTCAACGGGTTATTAAAGTGTTGGGCTATATATATGGGTGTGTATATGCTACTACGATCATTATGAATCCCTGTATAATATCGAGAATTTTGTGGTAGATCAGACCGATTGATAATGAATGAGTTTCAATTCTTTTTTGAAAGGGAATGAGTTTCAATTCTTAAGCATGTTGTTATTTTTTTTTTTTAAACGAAAAAGATGCATGCTGTTTAAAAACTTCATTAACTCTAAATATAGGATACGGCATTTAAAAATGCGCATCACTCATAATTAAAGACTTTTTTTTTGTCATGCGACACTAGTGACCAAGAAGCGAAAGATGTTGGCCATGTTTAGAATTGATCCCGTTCTTGTTTTTTACATTTTTTGAGAAATAAAAAATGAAAACGCTTTCAAAACGGCGTTTGGCGCAATAAAGACAAAAAACAGAAATGAAAACAATTTTTTGGTTTAGTGTAAAATGAGAGAGAAATGAAAAACGACTTTAAGTCGTTTTTCATTTTTTGTTTTCGTTTTCTCCTCTCTCAAGTAAAAAGAGAGAGAGAAACATTAATGAGTTTTTTTATACTGAAAACAATCTCTTGATAAAACTACCAAACATATTTTTAAAAATAATTTATGTCTGAAATTGAAAACGTTTTCATTTTCATTTTCATACAAAAAATAAAATCATTTTAGAACGAGTTCTAAACGCACCCGTTATCTCAACTTCGTAAGTTTTGGATAGCTCGGTCGAATCATTCATTTACAATATTCATAAACACTAACATTCGAATTTCTACAAATTTTAAGATAACAAAGCAACGAGGGGAGTTCACACGTGCAGTGGATGATGAGTACTAGTTTTTGTGGAGGCGTTTGACGGAGAGCACAACGAGCAAGAGAAAGGCTACGGCTCCCAACAGGGAAATGACGAGAGCAGCAGCTCCTTGAACACAAAACTTGTGGAAAACATTGCATACCTTCCTCCATTGCACGTGTGAATTCCCCTCGTAGCCTATCAAGCCGACGGAGGCGGCAGCGCCATTTGCAGAGAAGAGTAGCCCCGTCATCACCACGTCGACGACAGTGATGATAAGCCCGGAGCTGCTGTTGCTGCCACCGCCGTTCTCGAGCGAGAGGACTAGAGAGAGCACCGCGTATGAACATGCTATTGCATTTGCCACCACAAAGTACCTAAAAAAGCATACCATATAAGATTTCATTTGAATAAAATGTTAATATACACTTTAAACCAAATCACAAATCATCATGTGAAAATTTTGTTAGTTTTAGTGTCATAATTGTGAATTCAAATAGTGGTATGTGAGCCTCTAATTGGTAATTAGGAAAATGTTAAATAATATTGGTGATGAGATAATTTCATGGAAATTTGATGCAGCTATTTTTTCAACTAGTCACAAAATGTGAAAACTTTTGTGGGTTTTAGTGTCATAATTGGGAATTTAAAATATAATGTGTAAGCCTATCATTAGTTGAAATTTAAAATTGTGTGGGTGTTCATTCAAGTTGGCATATATATGAATTGATAACGTTAATTCAGAAGTTAGTTGCGATGATCATTTCTTGGCATGACCTTCAATTTATGAGCCTATTTGTTGATTAATTATTCTGTTTCTTTTCAAGTGTTTAGGCCAAAATGGGGTTAAAAGAAAAAAGAAATCATTATTAAAACCACTATAATTACTTGTTAGAAGACATTAGGGAAAAAAATATACTGTGGTTAAATCTAGCTACGTTTTGTCGGTAGGAATGTTTATTGATGTGAGGCTAATGACAAGTACTCATCTTTAAGGTAACAAGGTGAAAAAAAAAAAAAAAAAAAAAAATAGAAAAAAAAGGAAAAAAAAAAAAAAAAAAAAAAAAAAAAAAAAAAAAAAAAACACTAAGAATTGTCCTAATGTCCCCTGGGAAAGCACACTGTGGGGCTAATGAAATGAAGGGATAAATTTCTGAGGTGACAAACAAAAATAACTACAAAATGTTGCAGAGTTTTCTGCTTTAGTTTTGTTAAGTACGTGCCTTTCTTTTTCATTTTTATTTTATAATATAGGTTGATCAGTTATTCTTTTCTTTTTCAATAAAAATTGCGTTTATTAAAAATAACAACTACAAAGCGCTAGGAGACTTTCTTGTATTTTCATTCTTTTGGCTAACTATATATTGAAGTTGCTCTTACACTGCAACAACAAACATAATAAGATTTATACAATAGGTATGAAAAAGATAGAAATGCAGAAATGTCAATTAAAAGATGTTATCTTTACACTCAATTGAATGACTATTTTATAAATTTAATATTTATGCTATTTAATGTATAAAAAAAATATTCTGATAGAATATTTTATATATATATTACAAGATTATTTTTCTTCTCGACAAGATGGTCGGATATCTTTAAATTTTTTAAATCAACAAAGATGGTATAAATTGTAAAATTGTTTGACACATCTTACTAGGTTATGTCAATTTTTACACATTTTTAATTTTAGTATAATACTTAAATCAAATCTAACGGTGAAAATTATGCACTACCATAGTATGGAGCTTATATCGAAACCAGATCCAAGTAGTATAATCAAACATATCAGCTTTTCATCCACCCACAACAAATATATAATTAGCCAATAAATTTCAATACAAAAATTAGTAAGGGATCAATACATATACATATATATATATAATAAGAAGAAGAACTTACATAAAGGCAGATAAGTAGTGCCACTTTGCAGAAACAGGAACACTAAGAGGTGGGAGAGTGTCGAAAACCTTAACAGGAACAACTTTGGTCTGCTTATTCACTCCAAGGATCACAGCAGCTGAGAAAGTTAGGGCAAATGCCAAAACCCTTGGTACAAACTCAGATAATAATATTGTTCTTGTTGTTCTCATCTTGTTATTATCCACTCTGGTCACTTCCTTCTCATGATCATCAACGTTTGTACTCTCCAATCCTTCAAACCCACCAATGTCATTGATCATGGTTTTGCCCTGGCTCTCCATTTCCACGAGAAATATATAAGATCTTTGTTCTACTAATTAGAAGATATATATATATATATATATATATATATATCAAATAAATATACATAGAGATGGCCTAGAGAGAGAGAGAGAGAGATATTTTGTGTTTGGAAGTGAAAGTTCGCATATTATTGACAAAGACAATTAAGGCATGAGGTGGGGCAGGAGTCTCTGAGGTGAAGTAATGGTCACAATAACGCCACATTTGGGGCAATTCAAGAGTATAGTGCTAAGTGACAGATCAACCCATCTAATAAAAGATGAATTCCGCATTATGAAATCTACCAGTGGGGTCTATTTTTATTAGTCATGGTGCTTAATACTAGTGATATCCTTAAGTATTTTTCTAGGCGTAATGAGGGCAACTGCTTTCACTAATTTAAGATGGACCCTTTAATTTTGATCCAATCAATTTCTTCTTTTTATATTTCTTTTCCAATAGATAGCCCCTCTAAATTTTCCATTTATAACGTCTACATGAGAATTTTAAAAATATCAATAATGCTCTAAAATTTAACTTTTGAGTATCTCATATTTCAAGCTTAAGTTGTCCAAATAAATCAATAATACTACTGTATAAGTTCACAATTTTTAGATTATGGATCTTAAAAAATATATTAAACTTACAACCATGTTAAAACTGTTTAACATTATTAGTTTACATCTGAGTATATATTTTTTTATATTGGATCCCACTATATATATATATATATATATATATATAATGCAGTTTTTTTTTTCTCTTTTTTTTTTTTTAAAGAAAATGGGGCAGGTCTGGTTCGCCCCGCCCTGCGCATTAACGATTCTTGACCCCCGGCCTTGGGGGTTAGACCCGTACCATTCGGGGTGGGGCGGTACGGGGCCCATTTTACCTGCCCCATTGATATCCTTACGTGTGATAGTCTATGTACCATAAATGTAGCTTAATTTTATTTTTAAAAAAGTCTTAATTGTTTTATTTTAGTCATTGGACGACCCCAAAAAAAAAAACAATTTGAGTTGTAAATCTTTTTAGCTTTCACTGTTTGGTAACTTATTTGATAAGAAAGAAAAGAGAAGGGAAGGGAAAAAAAATGGTAGATATTAATAAACGTTACATATATTTGGAATTTTGTGTGGAAAATTTGAAATCAATAAGGATAACTAAAGTTACTTTAGTGTCATAGTTTTGAAAGTAAGATAAAATAAGTAGATTAATAAAGAGGTAATTGTAAAAATCTTTAATTTTCTTTTCTTTCTATCTACAAAACAACCTAAGAGAAAACTAATATCCTTTTTGTCATTTCAATTTCTATCTTTTATATTTTTCCATGATTTCTTTTCTTCTTCCTACTAAACGGAGTGTTAATTTACAACTTTTCGTCAAATCATCTGAGATCGTTTGTTTTCATCTTTTAGTAGCTGAAATTTGGGTTGAGATGTTCCCTAGTTTTCATGGAAACTCGGGTTATCCATATCTTTTGCAAAACCCGTAGTGAATCCACATCTTGAAAAAGCATGTAACCCTAAATCAAGCAAATTTTTTTTTTTTTAAATAACGTGCTTGGAGAAACTTCAGGTAGTGTAGTAAAAAGGGACTTTTGACACTTAATTATTTGTTGAATTAATTTAGATGTGAAAGCTTTGGAATGTGGATCTCTGTTGAGGAGAGAATACAGATGGCACGGTTGGGAGGATCTTATTTATACCATTAATGTTTGTGAGTTTAAAACAGAAATAAATGAACTTAACCACTGAATGGGAGGCATTTATTTCATGCATATAATAGTATATATGAATATGGAACAATTAAGAAGGATAATTCATATGAAAATTGTGCTTCGGACGCAACCGATATTAAGTACCACTACTAATAAAATATGGATCATATTTATGAATATGCGGAATCTATTTTTTATTAGTGGACAGTACTCATCACTATAACAGTTTTCAACTCTTATTAGCTTGCTAATCTATTTAGTTCCTTATTAATTTACAAATTTTTATTTCTATATGAAGTTTCACAATGGTCAAGTCATGAAAATATTTTTGTGCACTTAACATATGTATATAGGCAAATCCCGAAATATATGAATGCGTTATGTATTAATATTCTTGATGGGGTTTTCTGGACTGAGTTTATTTTTGGCAGTTATCAATGTGACAAAGAATCTGCACATTTCTTTTGGGTACATAAAACTGAACACAAGCCACAGAATTTTTGACCAGGTTTCCCGATTATTTATATATTTTTGCATGCCAATTTTATATGGGTTTACTCTTTACATGGCTTCGATCAATTGATAGTTTATCTTCCAAAGTTTTCAGCTCTTTATCATAATGTGATACGTGGCAAATTTTTTTGGTGATATCATACTAATTATCTAAATACTGTGGTATTCCTAATATAAACTACTACTTGAATTGATCATTATCTTAGCTTTTGGACAAATTAAGGTGCTCAAATAGAATCTAATTATAAAGTTTTGAATTTTGATGATTTAAAAATATTCCCTACAATATTTATGTTTTTCTAGTCACAGAATCAGAAATATCGATCTTATCTAGACGAATGTTTATTAAAAAATACTAGTAGAAAAACCAAGTAAAATCCACTAATACATTAATGATTTTACTGACATGGTTTCGTCTGTTTTAACATTTAAGTCGTCATGATCTATATATAAAAGAAGCTGATAAGACCAGGACCACACATATTAACGGCAAAAAATTGGATATTTGCGACACTTATAATAGCTTACGGCATCATCTAATTCAATATCATCAATTTCATGCCACCGCATAGCAAGTACTCACAAAACACTATATGTATGTATATATATATATATATATATATAGTATAGATACACACTATATACATTTTATAACGTAATATTATAGACCTAAGAAAACTTAGGCCGTGTTTGGAATTGATCATGTTTTTGTTTTTTACGTTTTGCGAGAAAAAAAAATAAAAATGTTTCTAAAACGGCGTTTGACACAATAAAGATAAAAAATAGAAATTAAAACGATTTTTTAGTTTAGTGTAAAATGAGAGAGAAATGAAAAACAACTTTTAATCATTTTCATTTTTTATTTGCGTTTTCTCCTCTCTCGAGCAGAGAGAGAAAGAGAGACATTAATGGGTTTTTTTTACACCGAAAATAATCTCTTGATAAAACTACCAAACGTATTTTTAAAAATAATTTCTGTCTGAGATTGAAAACGTTTTTATTTTTATTTTTATACAAAAAATAAAATCAGTTTAGAACGAGTTCCAAACACGCCTTTAAACAAAGTACAACTAGAACTCAGTTTTTAGATATGTTCTTGCTTAAATATATATTCGCAAAACTATTTCTTTAGGTCTCGGCTTTACTAGTTTATGTTTATTGATTGGTTCAGATTCTTAATTAGTTGTATTTTTAATTTCTATTATAAAATATTTGAATTGGGGGTTTAATAAAAGATAATTAAGTTGTTCAGAGCGTGCCAATTTAATTAGAATATTCTAAACAATTTCGTTATCAGTTACTCTCTCTTCATTTATAAATATATATATATATATATATATATATTTCATTAAACCATTTCAACAACAATAATCGGCGCTTTACAACATTTTCATACTGCGCACGGCACATTTTAATAGACCCTATTCGCGAAGGTTTTTTTTTTTTTTTTTTTTTTTTTTTCGTTTCGTCAAAATGCAGTTTGGTGCGCATAGTTAAAAGCGTATATGTAAGGATACTACTAATCTTGTAGAGTATTTTGGCTGGCTATTGATTTGTGTTGATTGTCACCACCTATAAATGCGGCCATTGAAGAGAACGTGCAATTTTAATAATACTAAAGTGGAAATTTCTCTTATTAAACAGTCTTATAGTAGCGTTAATTTCTAACCGTAAAATCAGATCAAAATCACATCAGATTAAAAATATATACAAAATAGACAGCTTTTAATATAGATCTAACCTTTAAAAATAGAAAACTACTAATTAGTTCAATTTTTCTAGTCCTAAAGTACATTAAGGCCTCGTTCATTTTACCGATTCAAGTTTTGTTACAATAAAAAGCTCTAAAAAACAGTCATATTTAATTTTTTTACTACAGTAAAAAGCTCTCATATAAAATCATATCTCAACTCAAATTAAAAACTCGAATCAACAAACTAAACGTGCCCTAATTTTCTAAGAATCTCCGTCTTGAGCTAGCTAGGGTGTGGAAGGAACTAACTGATCATAATATCGAATTTTCTTAAAGGTGTGTAGAAAATACCTTTTGGTATTGCATGATGCGAAACCATTAATAAAAAATTGAAACCATATCAAAACTAAAATGCGAATATTTTATGGTTATATATATATAAAGTCTGAAATCTTTTGCACCTACAAAAATATCATCCTGTTTCTCTTCACCTAACCGAATTCATTGTTTTTAGGAACTTATATTTAATTTGCATGAGAAAATATTGGATTTGGGAATTACATAAATATATATATATATATATATATATAAATTATGAATTTGGGAATGATATGTTGTGTGAAAAAGATCAGGTCGATCGTCAACCAAGTATTGTATATGGGTTGCGACTTGCAATTCCAGAGTTAATGGGATTTAGTAGTTAAGAGACTTTTTTTATTTTAATAGGACCAGAAAACATAAATGAGTGACAATTTTTATTTTCAGACGTTAAACTTGTATAAAAAAAACTGTTTATTCTGTATATATTTTTAATTAAATGTAATTTTTATTAAATTTAATTGTCATTAACTGACTCTAGCTACTAAAAAGAAAACCTACCAGAAAAAGTATCTATTAACAATAATAATAAAAAAGATTCTTCTAAAAAATTATACAAGAAAAGTATGAGAGAAAGTGTACAGCTAAATTTTGGTGTGAGATTGTTTGGCGTTTTGCTAGTAATTGAGAAAATATTATTACATATGTCCCGGATATGTGTATTCCAGGCTAGATAGCAACCACACTGACAGCCATGCAAAAATTTAATTTCAAGCGGACAAAATAACACAAGCAACCCCAAAAGCCCCAAAGAATCAGATTTGATTTAATTAATTAGATGTGCAAGATTTTTTTTTTTTTTTTTAAAGAAAAACTTGATTAGACAAACTTTCGGGGAAATGAGTACAGAATAAATTTGATCAATTTGAAAAATCAAAATGGTGGGGGAAGAAAATTAAAAGCAACATTTTTTTTTACATGCATGGTCAGACAAGATTAATTCTCCTAGTCATTTGAGGTCTTTCTTTAGTATGATCCCTTATCTGTCCTTTACAGATAAGGTTAATTTTTTACCGTCAGATCTAATTAAAATTAAATCAGATTAAAAAAAGATGTAAAACATATAATTTTTTATACAAATAAAACCTTTTCAATAATTTATTTACCTACCAAAGAAATATTTAATAAAAGAGAAGGTAAGAACTAGAGAAATTCTCTTTGTCCAGATCGAGTTAAAAAAAGTACATTTTTTTCCCTCTGAACAGTAAAATGTACAGGTTGAAAACCCGGGCAAAATTCTGTGGAGCATACTACGAAATTCCCATATATATTATTTCATGAATTAAATGATCTATCATATTGTATAGTACTAGTGGTTGGAATCAATCATGAGAAACTGTCCCCAACAGTACATTAATTAATTTGTAATTTGTCCTTCGGAGTTCAAATGGTACACAAGCAATTAGATCAACTGTTTAAGTTTATGAATAACTAATAATGAGCAACCCTCGTAATATATACATATATATTTATATGTATGTATGTGTGTGTGTATATATCTATATATATATATATTAAAAAAACCACTGATAAATAATATTTTTGCCGCTACTTGTCTCAGAAGTCAGAATAATGGTCGTATTTTTTTTTTTTTTTTTGGAATGGAAGACGTAGAATTTCTGAGTCAATATTCAAGACAAAAAAAAAGGGCATACTTTGGATAGATATTGAAGTTCTTTAATTATATAATTATAATCATTAAAAACAGAAAAAATAAGAACTAATTAAACAATGAGGTACCTTAATTTACAATCGTAATCTACTGTACAATACAATTACTAGTATCTATTGTGCATTCCCTTTATTTTTGTTGTTGAATAATCCATTGGGCATTACTAATCACAATTAAATCTCAACCCAAAAACTACCAATTCAGGTTTGGTTAAGGCAAATTATAACATGAATACATGTCAATTGTCATGCTAGAAAGTTGGATATTCTATGTATTTAAATATATAGAATATCCTTTAGTTTTGATAAAAGATAATAACAGAGAAAAGGTGGGATACTTCCTTTATTGCTTTCACAAATGTATAACTACTTATTTGTATTATACGTTAAGTAGGAAAATATATGATCAAATTTCTGAGTAGTATCTCTGATTTTTTATATTGTCCAATTTTGAAGACTTTGATATGGCTAAGCACAAGAAATTATTATTATCTTCTCACAATATGCAATATGACTATGATCTTGTGCTCCAAAACTTCAAGTCGGGGTCCACCTAGTTTGAACACAAACACAATTTCCATCATTTTTTTTTTGTTGAAATAAACATCATGAATATTATTACTCAATATCAGCAAGTAGAGCCAATAAACTCTGGCAGAAGGTTAAACACAATTTCCATCACTTTCAGCAGCCTTTTTTTTTAGGATTGAACCAAAAGGCACAAGGTTAAAGAAACTTCACCTCATGATATGTATATATATATATATATATATATATATATATTGTAAAATTTAGAAATAGGAAGAAGAAAGAGTTTGTGAATTTCTGTATATTCACGTCAATGAGCAATTACAAGCATATATACAATTGTTACAAGTGTGAAAACTATAACTCCAGTAATTACAATTGATTCTATAATCACAAAAAAAGGAAAACTAATCCTAAATTGATTTGAGTAATTTCAGAGAATAAAATCAGTAATGTTGGTCAAATATGACAATGAGATTCTTTCTTTTAATACTCCCTCTCAAGATGAAGTGTGGGTGTCGAGAACGCCCAGCTTGCGAACAAGTCTATGAAATGGAACTTGACCTAATGCTTTAGTGAATACAATATATATATATATATTCTTTACTTGAAAGATATTGGTCATTCCTTCCACTAGAAATAGTTTATTCCAACCATGAACCAGAGCCAGTGAAATATTCTTCTGGATTAATTCCATTTTTAGTCTCCAAACAATAACCAAATCTTAATTTACTTCATGAGTTTTTAGAGATATCACAACTGAGAGTGTATGAACTCAATATTGGTCTCAATTTAATCCTTATGTTTAACTGACTGTTAAAATCTTAATTAGAGAAAGGCCTGATTTCTTTCTTAAAAATCGTGTCATAACAATATGTAAAATTACAAAAATAATCTTCATTAAACTATACATGGTCCTCGCGTGCCTTTTTCCATCGAGATTTAAGAGCCAAGGAATATTAATGATTAATTTAGGATCATTGATCAAAATTAGACTTGGCTTATAGTTCATAGACTAAAATTGGAAATAACCCTATTCTTGTAGAAGGATAATAATAATAATAAAGAACCCATCCCATTCAGTGTATATCAGCATTCCTATTTTCAATCTGAATATTGTCCAAGTCTTATGGCTTGTAGATATATGCAAAGGCTTACTTCTGACTTCAATTATAGCAAAAACTATTAAAGTCAATTCATTTAGCGTGTTGGATCTTCCAAGTTAAATTCCACGGACTAATACTTAATCAACCTTATACATAATATATATAGACATTGGTTTGCTCATGTGCATTTCATTACAGTCCAATAATTATCACCTAATTAATCCACACACCCTCTAATGGCCTCGTCTAGCGATAAACCCGAACCCGAACCCGAAATCCAAACTTATACTAGAAGTACTACTAGTTCTCGCCCTGCCAATTGCTTTGGGTGTGATTTGTTTCTTAGGATTTTGTTAATAGGAGCATCAGTGACATGTGTTGTGGTTATGATTTTTGGGAAGCAAACAAAAGAGTTCTACTCAACATATGAAGACTTTGACGGGCCTGTGTATGCTTCTTCCTCGGCCGAATTCACTAACTCACCAGCTTATATGTAAGTCACATATTAATGGAACCTAATAGTAATTGACATGACATAAATTAATAGGGTAAATTATTAAACATTTATTGTCTTTGCTTATCTTGTTTATCAAAATAACTGTCTACCCTCATGAGGAAATAATAATTCATCCTCCGTTATTTGTAAGTTACATAAAAATGGATTAATCTGAAGAAGTTCAAATTCAGTTTTTGTTGACAAAAACTATTGTGCCTAGTACTCTTGGAAAACAACCAAAGCACAAACAACAAGGTATATATATATGAATTGTATCCAATCCGGTCCGAATTAGAGCTATATTTTCTTTAAAATTATATATATTTTCTCTTAAAACATGTATAATATGGGGAGACGCATATAATTTATCTAAACACCTAATATAGATGTTTTTAGAAGAAATATACATATTTTAAAAGGAAATATATATATTTTTAAGAGAATATACATGTGCTGCTCTAATCCAGTATGGATTGGAGACTTCACTTATATGTGTGTGTGTGTGTGTGTTTTTTTTTTTTTTTTCAAACGGTACCTTTGAGATTTAAAAAAAAAAATCCTTATGAACTTAGGGTTTACTCTGATGAAATTTAAAACCTATAAGGGATAGATTCTTATTTTTCAGAAAACAAAATGTTATTTAAAAACAAAACAGTTTTAGTAAATTTTTTTTCTTTTATTAAATGGGACCTTTTTCAGTACGCTAACATATCAGTATGTTAAGTTTTCTGTCCGTCAGATCTACATAAAATGACGTAAAAATTAAAAAGTATACAAAACTAACGGTTAAAAAAACTTAAGGTAGGCATACCATAAAAATTAAAATCTCCCTTATTAAATAGTCTGAGATGGAAATAAAGATGCAATTAAAAAGCCTGCACTTTGCATGTTAATCTTGGTATTGGAGTGATATTTCAGGTCTTTCAACTGTAGTTTGCTTGTTCTGAAAATTTCAGGCTTAGTAAATGTACTTTAGGCTTTGTATATATAGTCAATGCACTGATATTGTTCTGTCACAACTCACAACAAAGATAGGCTGAAAATGAAAGTTAAAGTACCTGCGGCACGTTTGGCAATTCTTAAAATCCAATCATTTCTATTTTGGTTGGACAAAAAACTTAATTATGGTTTTTTATAAAATTTTTATTTCAGTCAAAATCAATAATAAATTAAATGACACTGCTATATAAAGTTCACAATTTTGTAGATTGTAAATCTTAAAAAGTGAATTATATTCAATCAAAAACTTGATTCATTTGGATTAAAAAAAATATAGAAATAGTTAAAAATAGTAATTGTACTATGTATTATTTTAATTTAAATTTTGGTTTCACTCACATCCTTCTAAAATAATTCCTGACTACGCAACTGTGTACATATATACATACACATATTTTTTTTAATATAGTTTGATTTGATTTCCAACAATTTATATAACATATACTTGAATTTATCAAACTGCAGATACTTCATAGTGGCATTATCAGTGGCAGTTGTTTATAGTATTGTCACGGCTCTTGCATCTTTTGCAGCCCTCTTGAAGTCATCGCTCTCAACAATCTTCCTCGTCGTTTTTGCCTTTTTGGACCCGGTAATTAAATAAATCTTCTCTATTTTTAAAAAAGCCAATTTTTGTAAAATATTAATATTACTCAATTGATTACAATATGATAACAGCCTGGTTGTTATACTTTATCAGTACAAGTTTTTTGTGGAACCTATCTCTTGAAATATATATTATATATATATATATATATATATATATATATTACCATTTTATTGTACCTTACTAATTATAAGATCACCATACGTATAAAGCTAAGTAAATATCTAATATCCTCTCTCTTGAAAATTATATATATATATATATATCTTACCATTTTATTGTACCTACTAATTATAAGATCACCATTTGTATAAAAGCTAAGCATGTATCTAATATCCTCGTGGGGATTATAAGATCACCATTTATAAGATTCACATATGGCGGGTCCGTTGACGGTTCCCACCATGTGGGGCCCACTATTTTCTGAGCGTGTATGAGGGTTTTTTTTTTTCCTGAATATATTAAGGCATCGTTCGCATCGTGGATTCGAGTTTTTAATTCGAATTGAGATGTGATATTTTTTGAGAACTTTTAACTGTAGTAAAAAATGTTAGATGTGACTTTTTCTGAGAGTTTTTAACTATAAAAACTTAAAATTAAAAACTCGAATCGATAAAATAAAATAGGCACAGAGTTGTAATATATTCGTGGGGATTAAAAGCAATTTTTTTTTTTTTTTTTTTTATGTATATGTGTATATATGTACGCAGTTGATGCTGGGAGTAGTGGTCTCTGCGGCTGCAACACTAGGCGCTGTGGCATACATAGAACTGAAGGGAAACGAGGATTTGGGGTGGAGAAAAGTGTGCCATGTTTACACCAAGTACTGTAAACATGTTGGAAGCTCTTTTGGGGTCTCCTTGTTCGCCTCTTTTTTGCTTGTTTTCCTTATCTGGATATCCGCTTCTACACTTTACAGAAGAGTCCCCAAAACAAGGTTATAGGGAATAGTATTACACATACTCATATATGTACATATATATATATATATATATGCGTGTGTGTTGGGGACAAGGTTCTAGGGAATAGTATTATACACACACATATATGTACATACATGCATATATATATATATATATGCGTGTGTGTTAGTGCACATGAAAGTTTGTATATTGCTGTGTTTTAGCTCCTCAATATCTTTGGTTTTGTATGTGTAGGCTTTGATGAGTGGATTCACATGCTAAAATGTTTAGCATATGCTAGCTCGTACTACTATCAGTTTCCCTTGTGGATTTGTAGTTATATTTTTTTTTTTTTTTTTTTAGTAAAATTTGTTATCGAATTTTGGTATATGATAATTCTGTAATTTCTGTATATTAAATTGAAACAAAACAAACCAAAAACGACAAAAAAATTTCCGCCAATGGAAACGATTTGGAAAAACGACAAACTCAAACATTAAGAATATTAAAACGACAAAAAAAACAACAACGACAGTTAACGACGGCATGATTAGCAAAAAAAATAAAAAATAAAAAAAATAACGACGGCATAAAATTTAAACACCAAACAAACGACAGCAATGAAATAATGATAGGGGAAAAAATTGAAAAACGACAAGATCTTTACCAATAGCGAGGTAGAAACGACAAAAAGGCAGACATAAAATGCAAGTGAGACATTATATGCCAAAAGCGAGAGAATCTTTTAACGGAAACTTTTTTTATTTAAAATTTTTTAAAAAATATTGTAACAATATTAAAATTATTAATTTAAACGCGCGAATCAAAATAGGGTTATAGTTTTTTAATAAACTCAAAATTTAAGGTATAAATCTATAAATAACCTGTAATTTATAATCTAGAACTACTCGCGGTTTAGTCAATCTTATATAGAAAAGTCTAACACAAACCCCAAGTCCAACAAACAAATGAAGTAGAAGTTTCTTGGAAAAAATTTAGCCTAATTATGTGGCTGAATATGACACGTTTGTTGTTATGTAAATTGAATCGTCGTCGTTCAACCAATGTGGACTATATGTTCATACCCAGATTTTAATAAGGATAAGCTTGATTTCATTATGATTATGTCTTATACGTATGTACAAAGAAGCCCTTTCCTAATTCACGTCAGATATATGTTGATTTTTCTTGAAAGTGCTATATATTCTTACAAGTGGGCGTAAAGAAGATTAAACATTCAAATGTCTCGTGAAGGTTCGTTTGAATATAAAATTTTGACATAGATATAAGGATAAATTACACTTGTCCCCCTTGAATTATTGGCCTTATAACAAAACGCCCCCTAAATTTTAAAAATAATAAAATTTTCCCCCTAAACAGTTAGCCGTTAGCACGCGTTTTTCTTTTCCGCCCACTCGGTTAAATTTTAAATATTAAGTGACACGTGAAAGTCGTTGAGACATTTAATTTTTATTCTATAATGAAATGGCAATTTTGCCCATCTAAGCCCAGCCGCTGACCGGCCAAACCCGACGTTGATTGGGATGGGGGGTTGGCAGGATGTGTGTCAAATCGAAGATCTCGAAGTGAATAACACTTATCCGGGGTCGATTTCTCCAAATGACGTCCGGTACACCGGAAAATGCCCAAAACTCAAAATAGACGGAGGCGGTACATCAAAGCTCCTTCGACACAGATTGGGGAAGTAATCGTGGGGGTTTTGCTCCACTCAGCAAGGGGAATATAATGGTACAACTTGCCGACGAAACGGAGGTCAGATGGCGTTGGAATTCAGTGTGGAGACAAAATGGACTAAAACTTTAATCGATGCTTGCAGGTGAACGGTGGCAAGATCGGTGGTGAGATTCCGGTTCCGAAGGTTTTTGTTGGCGCGCTCCATGGGTGGTCGGCATTTGGTGATGGCCGGAGGCCGGATAGTGGCAGCTCAAAGTGGCAGTGGGGCTTAGTTTTTCACGTGCAAAGAAAGAAGAAAGAGAGAAAAGGAATGAGAGAGAGAGAGAGAAAGGAAGCCAGAATGAGAGGGAGAGAGGGAGAGAAGGGGAGAGAGAAATCGTCATATGTTCATAGTGGTCTTAGGCTAGACTTGGATGAGCAAAATCGTCATTTCATAATAGAATAAAAATTAAATGTCTCAACGACTTCCACGTGTCACTTAACGTTTAAAATTTAACGGAGCGGGCGGAAAAAGGAGACGCGTGCTAATGGTAATTGTTCAGGGAGAAAATTTGTTATTTTAAAAATTTAAGGGGCATTTTATTATAAGGTCAATAGTTCAAGAGGATAAGTGTAATTTATCCTAGATATAATGGAAAAATTCAATCATTTCCATTTTGATAAATGGATCCAAATTAAAGATTAGAGAATAAAGACACTTTTGCATTTTTGCCTCTAATTTGGTTTATGTCTTGCTAACTTTTGGGTCTCAATGAGAACGTGAAAGACTAAAGTCAATAAACACATAATTTATTATGAATTCTTTTAACAGGTCATTGAGCACATAATTTATTGCTGTTGTGTGGACCCATATCTCATTTAGTGTCAACTTCATATCTGAAAAATATGGGAACAGAAATAAAGTTGTTTCTACACGCAATTGATACATAGACTATGAGTTGTTCTTTGCCAAGTTAAAGCATGCATTCACGTTAGTGCATCTTTTTTTGGTTTTTTTTTTTTTTTTTTTTTAATAGGATGTGAGGCATATGACTCCCACTTTATATAAGAAATAAAATCACAAAATTTGACATAATAGACATACTCACGCACCCAATCATTCGAGCTTGCTTGCTTTAGTGGCAATAAGGAAATATCATTAAAGACTTTTTTTTCCCCAACTTGGCTACTGGTCACATATATGCTTATATAAACTTCGGCTTTTCCGTTTGTGGTTTTCCTCTTTTTCTTCCCTAAAAAGTACAATAAACTCATTCTATAGTGAATACCCACAAGGACTAAATCGCCTTTACCCCACCAAAATGCTGTTTTAAGGGGATAGAAAACAAAAGAAAACAAAAACGTAACTTTTGTCACATATAGAAATTATTGTGTAGCATTAAAAAAAAAAAAAAAATTCGCTTATCAGTTGGAACCATCATATTTTTATTAATTTGAATTCTGTTAAATTGTATTATTTTTCTTAATGTGGTATAATTATAATATCATCTAGAGTTCTGTACCGTTCTCCTGCACGATAGAAGGGAATTTCCATACAATAAAAGCTTCTAATCCCACCAAAAGGATCCGGTGAATCAGAATCAGAATTCTAAATAAGCAACTTCATAAGTTTCTCACCAAAAACTAATAGGAACCACAAAAAAATTAATGTTTTCAGATTCACACAGATTTTATCTGCTTCCTTATCTTCTTACATAATATTTAAAAAAACGGCCGAGTCAATGGTTTAGATAGTTATGAAAAACATATCAGCATTCAACAAACACAACTCATCATAGTTTCAAAATTCAAACCATTCACTTTAGCGTAGAGGAAACTCCAACTCATATTTGCATATTTTCGGCCTATTATAGTCACATCAATGGACCACTACATATATAAATATATATATATATATCCTTGTATACAAACACAAATACAACCCAATTCAGATACAGTGATTCTTGCAATTCCTTCACCTTTTTCATATCAGTTCAAGATCAGCCATGGCTTCAACTGAGGAAGTTAAGACTGATACTGAATCCGGCAAAGAAGCTCCGCCACCACAGCCAGTGCTTCCAAGCACTGCAACTAGCTGGTTCAAAGTTGATGTGGTTCTTAGAGTCCTCTTGTTCGCATCAACAGTGACTTCTCTTGTGGTGCTTGTCACCAGCAAGCAATCTATTAGCGGCCGAAAGTTCGGCTTGCCGCCTGGATCGAAAGTCCAGATCAAGTTCAACAATTCGCCGTCCTTCATGTGAGTTGTTTTTTTTTTTTTTGTGTATTTAGGAAAGATTGAGAACATTTTTTTTAATAATATCACCATTCAAATAGATGACTTTGGTTTGTTTGCATCATTTTGCAGATACTTTCTTGTGGCCTTAGCAGTTGCAGGACTTTACAGTATTGTTACTACTCTGGCATCAATTTCTGTTACCCGTAAGCCCCAGTACTCCACAAAGTTCTTGCTCCACTTTGTCTTTTGGGATGTGGTAAAGCTCTCTACTCTCTTAAATGAAACAACAATAACAATAACAATTAAGAAGTGGTGTTGGCGCTACTTTTTCATGTTCCTGTTCTGCAGGAAAACATGTTTAAGCTGATAGATTTTGTTGTGTTTCTGATGCAGCTGATACTGGGGATACTTGCCTCAGCCGTTGGCACCGCTGGAGGTGTCGCCTATGTCGGACTGAAGGGCAATGACGACGTGCAGTGGAAGAAGGTGTGCAATAACTTCGACAAGTTTTGTCGACACATAGGGGCCTCTCTCGCAGTTTCTTTGTGCGCCTCGGTTTTGCTAATCTTTCTTATCTGGCTCAATGTCAACTCCCTCCACAAGAAAATCCCCAAGTAAAGCTTCAAAGGATCGTACATGTATTGAGTTTGTGTGTTGTCTCAGATGATAGTGTTTTGGATCACTTTGTGTGAATCTCCTTGTAAATGTTGTCCCCTTGTGCAGCATATCTTATTCTTGTTTTATCTTGTGCTGTTTGATGTTCATGTATTCTGTAATTGGACTTCATTGATAGTTGTATCAGATTTATTCCAGTGCTAAATGGTTCCAGTTAGCTTTGGGTCTTAACCCTGACGATTCAAGAAAAGTGCAAAAACTTTCGCATTAAAAGTGCAAAATTAGGATGTTTCTTTGCAAGTGCCAGTAGATCACAATTTTTAACTGTCAGATATTCGTCAAGCTCCATTCAGTTATCAAGCTTTGTTTTTAATGCGATATAACTATTAATGTGATCTAATGGTTAATTGTGTCCCATCGGTAGGAATTCCCTACTAAAACTGTAGTAAAGTCAAGGTTGTTAGGACTTTAATTGGCAATTTGTTGGCATTAGTTGTAAAAATTCAAAAACAGATATTTTTGGCAACTGGCGTTTATAGAGAAGATCGGATGTGTTTTTAGTTGCTTGATTGCTTCAAATATGAAATGTTCTTTTCTTGATAGAAATCGGTTTTTGGAAGGAAGTGTCCTAGAAGATTGGGGATTAATAGAAGAAAGGAAGTATCTTAGAAGATTTGTGAGAAATAGAAAGTTATTGCATATCTGAAAACTGAATATAGTTTCTGTCTTTGAAAGTCAACTATTGATCCAAATATGGTAAATTAATAATTGGTGATTTGATTGATATTTGATTGAGTTTCCGCAGTTGTATGATATTTCTCTATCTCCTAGGAATGTGTCCAGATTCGTATATTAGTTTCAGAAAGATTTCAGGATTTAAGAAGATTGATTTTCTGACTGGTTTTGGGATAGCTGACTCTGACAGCTGTGTTGTAGTTCTTGTTTCAACAAGCATCTTCAGTAAATTAATTGAAGAGGTTGTCAAGCTATTCACACTTTGTTTATTTATTCAAAGTATCCCTTGAGTCTTTGCACACTGGGGTGATTAGTTTTTCTAGGTTGTGAGATAGGGGTGAGCACTTGTATTCAAAGAGATGATTTGAGTGTTTTTCGGAAGAAAAACTTAGTTTGAGGGATTCCAATGTTAAAAAGTCGAGGGGATTTCGTTGTTCAAGTTCATTGAGAAATTGCAAGTTCATAGGCGTCTTCTTAGAGATGGAGTCTCAGGTAGATTAAGTCCAATTGAATTGTAAAAGAGTTCTTAGTGGATTATTCATCATCTGGGCGTGGCCTCGCGGAGTAGGTTGTGATCGAACCGCGATATCATTTCTCTCGTGTTTTTTTATTTTGCATCTCTGCATTATTTATATTGTCTTACAAAGTATTAAAAGACTCAAACCGGTACCAACATTTGGTATCAGAGCGGATCACTGACGTGTGTTTCGGTGAGATCCTGTTGTACTGGCTGATTTTGCAAGAATGGATATCATGAGAGAAGGAGGATCGGTGAACAAACCACTATTTCTGGAAGGTGTCAATTACCCCTATTGGAAGACTTGCATGAAAGCTTTCATTAAAGCTATTGATGAGAAAGCATGGCGATTTATCTTAACCGGATGGACTCATCTAACAACTAAAGATGATGAAGGCAATACCGTCCTTAAGCCAGAAGAGGAATGGTCCAACAATGACGACAAGCTAGCAAACAGTAATTCAAAAGCATTGAACGTCATTTTCAATGCTGTGGATGTTAATCAATTCAAATTGATTTCCACATGTGAGTCCACAAAAGAAGCTTGAGATATTCTTCGAACTGCGCATGAAGGTGCGGATGTTGTGAAGGCCTCAAAGCTTCAAATCCTCACAACCCGTTTTGAAAGTTTACAAATGGAGGAGGATGAGTGTATTGCCGATTTCAACTCAAAGTTTTGTGATATTGCTAACGAAGCCTTCGCCCTTGGAGAAAAATATTCTGACGCCAAATTGGTGAAAAAGACCATGAGGTCACTTCCGGCACATTTCGCTTACAAAGTGACGGCCATCGAAGAAGCAAAAAACGTGGAGAAGATGAGACTTGATGAACTCATAGGTAATCTTCAAACCTTTGAGATAAACTTTAAGGATAAAAAGAAAAGTAGAGGAATTGTTCTTCAAGCAGATTATGATGATATGTCCACCAAAGATGAGACTGACGAAGATGAAGACTTGAGTGAGTCTCTTACTTTACTCACCAAAAACATCAATAAAATGTTGAGAAAGATCAACAAGAAAGGGAGATTTGGAGAGAATTCAAAGAACAGAAATTCTCAAAAGAAGAATTTTAACTCTCAACGGTTTGAAGAGAAGAAAAGAAATAAGGGAATACAATGTCGAAAATGTGAAGGATTCATACATGTTCAAGCGGAGTGTGCAAACACTCTCAAGAAGAGAAGCAAGGCTGCTATGGTGTCTACATGGAGTGATAATTCAGATGAAAGTCAAGAGTATACAGATGATCACACCAGCAATTATGTGGCTTTCACTATAAGAAATGAATTCACGGATAAAAATTTGTTTAGCACTGATAATGTTGTTGCAGAGTCTGTTGCAACAGCGTCTGCAACAACCTCTGGCGGAGTTGTTGATGATACAGATTTCGAGGATGAAACTGAAGATGACAGTGACGATGATAACCTAAGTCTTGAGAAGATTCAGGTGGCTTATAAGAAGATGTACAACAAGTGGCTTGTTGTTTGCAAACAAAATAAATCACTTGAAAATGAAGTTGCTGTCTTAACAAAGGAAAGAGATGAGTTGCAGAAGGCTGCAACAAATTATGAAATATTGGTAACAAAGCATCAGAGAAAGGTTGCTGAGACCAGACTCGAATTGGACCAGACTCGAATTGGAGCAAACACCGAAGAATTTAAGGATGCTAAACTTAGGCGCTGCAAAATTGGATCACTTACTCTCATAATAAAAAACTTGTGGTGATCATTCAGGCCATGGCTACAAGGGTCAAGAAATTTCTGGCAAGACTCTCTTTGTGAAAGGAGCCACCAGTACTATGATGCAGTCCTTTCAGAAATCTTAGGTAAGATCAGACAAGAAGTTTGTTGCAAAGGTTGTTGTAACAAGACAAGCAATAGACAGGTTTGTTCCAATCTGTCACTATTGTAATTTATGTGGCCACATTAGACCTAGATGTTACCAATACTTGAATGCTTTAAAAAGATGTACGATCATTAATCCACCAAATTCCGCATTCAAAAGAAGGACACTGAAAGCAAAGATTGATGTGTAAAATAAATTTTCTAGACGTGTGTGGGTAAAGAAATCTGATTTAAGGTATCATGGGGCTTATACTTCTTTTAAAGCATGTACTACTAACTCTGAGTATTGTGGTAATGGTCACTTCAAGCTTTTGATAGGTGATAAAAATAATATGCATGGGAGAATATCATATTCAGGGAAAGTAAGACTCGTAGAGGATTCAGGGATAGCAATTTGCAAAAATCAATGAATTGGAACGTGATTTGCAGGAAAGTGTTGCACAGAGTGTTCCATCGGGTGTTGCAACACTTTCTGCGACATCAATTTCTAGAAGTTTTTTTTTCTTATTTTTATTTTTATTTTGGCTTCTTTTTGTCAAAAAAGGGAGAGAACATTGTACTTTTCTTATAGTTTTTGAATATTTATTGTTAATAGGAACTTGTGTTAGTTTTGCCAAAAAATGCTAAAAGGGGAGATTGTTAGGACTTTAGTTCGCAATTTGTTAGCATTTGTTGTAAAAATTCAAAAACATGTATTTTTGGCAACTAGCGTTTATGGAGAAGATCATATGTGTTTTTGGTTGTTTGATTGCTTCAAATATGGAATATTCTTTTCTTGATAGAAATCAGTTTTTGGAAGGAAGTATCCTAGAAGATTGAGGATTAATAGAAGGAATAAAGTATCCTAGAAGATTTGTGAGAAATGGAAAGTTATTGCATTCTGAAAACTAAATATAGTTTCTGGCTTTGAAAGTCAACTATTGATCCAAATATGGTAACTTGATAATTGGTGATTTGATTGATATTTGATTGAGTTTCCGCAGCTGGATGATCTTTTTCTTTCTCCTAAGAATGTGTCCAAATTCGTATATCAGTTTCGAAAAGATTTTAGGATTTAAGAAGATTGATTTTCGGACTGGTTTTGGGATAGCTGACTCTGATAGTTGTGTTGCAGTTCTTGTTACAACGAAAATCTGCAACAGATTTGGTTCAACGAATTAATTGAAGGGGTTGTCAAGCTATTCACACTTCACATATTTATTCAAAGGAGACGTTTGGCTCATGGATTATAATTATGAGATTAGAACCATTTTTTATTTACGTGTATTGTTTGTGAGAGAAAACACTGTAGCGAACCATGAACCATGATTCAAATCATGGTATGAATCCTCCAACCAAACATTCCCAAAGTGTCCCTTGAGTCTTTGCATACTGAGGTGATTAGTTTTTCTAGGTTGTGAGACAGGGGTGAGCACTTGTATTTAAAGAGATGATTTGAGTATTTTTTGGGAGAAAAACTTAATTGGAGGGATTCTAATGTTAAAAAGTCGAGGGGATCTCGCTGTTCAAGTTCATTGGGAAATTACAAGTTCATAGGCGTCTTCTTAA
This sequence comes from Morus notabilis, assembly GCF_000414095.1. NCBI lineage: Eukaryota > Viridiplantae > Streptophyta > Magnoliopsida > Rosales > Moraceae > Morus > Morus notabilis. Next base: position 202,242 of record NW_010364459.1, on the reverse strand, counting down.
AAAGAGTCTCGGGTAGATTAAATCCAATTGAATTGTAAAATAGTTCTTGGTGAATTGTTCATCATCTGAGCGTGGCCCCACGGAGTAGGTTGTGACTAAACCACGATACCATATCTCTCATGTTCTTTTATTTTACGTCTCTATATTATTTATACTGTCTTATAAAATATTAAAAAACTTAAATCGGTACCAACAAAAGTATTAAGGAGTTTTTCAGTGCCTAACAAAAGAAACAAGGAGAATTCTTTGACATACCCTATCTGTGAAAGACAGTTCTTAATCGTCAGATCTTTCATCAGATTCCATAAAGTTATAATACAACTTTATATACTCTGGTATCGTTTTTATTTGAATTGACAATTGAAATTTGTCCCTAATTAATATTATTATCAAAATTCACCAAGAAACAAAAGAGGAGAGAGAGGCAAAGAAAGGGCTTATTCCATGTTTTTGGACCATGTCTGAAGTTCAATCCCATATGTCCTAAGACTAGTCTTGATTAATATGAACTATTTGACCAAAGATTGACAGACTTCAAACATATGCATTAGAAATGAAGAATCAGTAAGAAATGCAATAGCAAATCATCAAAAACATATGGTTAAAAGTTACAACTCATGCAATATACAAACAGTTCTTGAGCATACCTTAAACCAGACCGTATCACAAAACTGTTTCCATTCAATAAAGCCTTTTTTTTTTCATTCTAAAGAATAAAGACTTTCAGAACATGACACAAATTTTCTTTACAAAATTGTCTGCTCTCCTAATTCCTGTCCAGCCATTCCTTCCCTCAGCACTCTCTCAAAGAATTCCTCCAAAGTGTCTTTCCCATAACTTGGTGTCTTCTCAGCACTGTACTCTCCAGTCTCAGGATCCAAAACCAGCATACTCTCCGCTGCATAATACCTCCCGATCTTCCCGAACTCAGCGGCGTCTTCCATTGAGGGAAAGATCTTGACAAGGAAATCAAGAACTCCAATACCAAAGTCCATTATCCCAATGGGAACTTTCAAGAACTTTGGCTCTTTCCCCAACAGTCTAAACAGCATTTCACCTTGCTCTAATGGTGTCAAAGCCTTCCCAGGCCCACCAATAGGCAAGACCTTATTAATCTTGTCCTCACCCAACACACAATCAGCAATGAAAGACGCCAAATCCGGCTCACTAATCGGCTTACAAGCGCACAACTTCCCATCCCCAAACATGACATAAGGCTTCCCATCTTTAACCAACTCAACCTGACCCCCCAAGCTCTTGAAGAAAGCAGTTGGCCTCACAATGCTGTAACTGAACCCTCCATTCTCCTCCGCTTCCTTCATCAACTCCGCCTCGAATTTCAGCTTCGCGCACTGGAATTCGAGGAGCGGCTTCTGCACACATATTGCAGACAGCAACACAAAATGTGAGGCCCCAAATTTCTTGCCCGCGACAAGGCTGTTCCTTGTTGCTTCATAGTCTATTTTCCACGAGTCCTTCACACCACCTGTACGGCTAGCTAGACATGACACGACAACATCAATTGGGACACCCAAACTCTCCACAGATTTCTCCAAAGTTTCCAAATTTGTCACATCTGAGAAGCACACATTGGCCCCTCTCAACTCATTCAAAGTCTCTTCCTCGTTTTTTTTCCCTCTAATCCCGCTCTTCTCCCTAGCTATGGCTATGACATTGAACCCTCTACTAACCAACTCATTGACCACAAATTTTCCAATATACCCAGTGGAGCCCACAACCAAAATGTTGACTTCTTTTGGGTTTTTGTTTCTGAATGAAGATGTTTTGGCTGTTTCAACACTTGGGGTTGTTGAAGAAACTGTTATGGGGTTTTGCTTTTCTCTGCCGAACTTATAGAGTTCTGATGAATTGACGATTGAAGATGGAAAGGCGTAGGGAATAGAACTTACCTGGATTTTCTTGATGAATTGTGAAGAGAAACGAGTGAGGAAAAAGCTATGGTGTTTTGCTGAATGGGGATTGAAAACGTGGGAAGAGAAACGTAGAGACATTTTTAAAGAAAATTGTTTCTGGGTTCAAGAAATTGAAGGGCAAGAATGGAGCTTTTATGATTTTTTATGAGTGCGGTCTAGATTGTTTGGTAGAAAAGAAAAGGAAGAAGAAAGTGTAGGAAAATATGAGGCCACAGTTTGGGAGTGTGGTGTGCTGTTCTTCCGTTGGAGTGAGAAAATGATGGGTGGACATGGTCTCTCAATGAGAACTTAAGAGATGACGTGGCAGTTCGTGGATTTTCCTTCAGATTACCGTTTGTACTCCAAGGAAAGTCCACCTTTTTTATTTTTATTTTTTTGCTGAAAAGGACTGAAGGTTTGTTATATTTTGTGAAACCCCCCAAAAGGAAAAAAAATAATAATAACACTTTACTTCTTTCGCTTCTGGCCCTTTGTTGGCATCGTTCATTTCGCTAATTCGAGTTTTGAATTTAAGTTTTATTATAGTAAAAAGCTCTCACAAACAGTCACATCTAACTTTTTTGCTACAGTAAAAATTTCTCACATAAAATCACATCTCAACTCGAATTCTAAATTCGAATCAGCAAAACGAGGCGGCATCTTGGTTTTCACCAGAAAAACGACTAGCAACACATATCAGCAGATTCAGTACCACATCGATTTTCCTCCTTTTTGTCTTTTGATACGCACGCCTTATGCCATTTATGCACATATTTGAAAGTTAATACCAGGAGAATTATCACACAGGTTTTTTTTATTAAAAAAAAAAACTCATTAAAGTCGTGTAGTTCTAAATCATTTCCCAATATAAACTCTTCTACCAGACTACCACAAGCATTCC